>NC_047666.1:4081486-4382515 GCF_011762505.2 Arvicanthis niloticus
CTAGTGGTTTAACTAATAGGACTTTGTTCACCCATGGTTCTGGAGACTAGAAGTTTAAAACTCAAGGCCTGGTATGCTCGTGCACTCTGAAGGCTCTATGGAAGAACCGAGCTGTGCCTCTCTCAGCATTGGGAGGCACATGTCTTCCTTAGCTTGGGATAGCACAATCTGTCCGCCCCTGTCTTCACATCAGTCTCATGCACCCTTTTCTGTCTCTAAGTATGCTGACATGAAATTTAAAAGCCAAAGTAATCCTCCTATCAACTTGTAATTTAATTACATCTTCAAATATTCTATTTCCAAATATAGTTCTTTCTCAGGCTCTAGGTGAACATGAATTATCAGTGAAATTCAAATGAAAGTACACAAAAGAGTTATTCTTTATAATTAACTTCCTTGTTGCTGTGGAAGTTTTGCTGTTAATGAAACTGACCCAGTTCTTAGGATTTCTCTCAATGCTGGATGACAATAAAAGGAAAGAGGCAATAATTACTCTCCTGACAGCGTTTTACTACAAGCTGCTCACAGTATTCCAGCATCCACTCTTCACAGTACCCTATCTGGTTTATGATTCTGAAAGCGCAGTCATAAACACAAGGAAAGAAGGGCTCAGTAACCAGCCTGGAATGACAAGGCTGTCCTAGACAGAGGCCAGCATCACACATGTCCCGCTCTTCTCCAGGTTTTCAGTGTTCTTATTACACATGGAATCCACTCTTCCCACTCACACACAAACTCCTTCCATTCTCACTGTTGAATCCATGGCTTATTATGACCTTCCAGCTTTAGAAAATAAACTACCACAACAGCAACAGCTAGAACTTCAAAACTTTGAAAAATAGTGAGAGAGAAGAACAGAGGGATGGACAGAGGGAGGAAGAGAGCAGGAAAGGAAGGAAACCCAGCCAAAAAAGGTTTCTTTAGATGGACAGGAATATTAGATTTGGGAGCAACAGAGGCAGATGGAAAATGCTAACACATTTCTTGAGGTACCAGAAATAAGGCCTGAATTATATTAGAGAGGATCTTGGCATTCAAGTCTCTATCACAAGCCAAATAAAACACTTTCCTAAAAACACACCTCTTTACGAGTAAAATACACCCAGAAATTCCTTTCTATACTAAGTGAAATTACCTTGCAGTAGAAAGCATTTTCCAGAGTATAATCTTTTAATTAGAAGGCATACATTTCTAAATGTTTATATAAGTTAACCTTCAAAATTTTAATTTTTTAAATTATTATTTATATTTTGACATTATAATTACATCATTTCCTCTCTCTAAGCTCTCCCATGTATCCCTCCTTGTTTTCTTTCAAATTCATGGCTGCTGTGTTTCCTCATTTAGTTCTCTGAGTGTGTGTGTGTGTGTGTGTGTGTGTGTGTGTGTGTGTGTGTGTGTAAACAGGCATGTGTGCAAACACTTTTATTAGTAAAACTATAAATACAACCTTCTCAGTCTGTGTATTTTTACTTGTATGTATGCTTTCAGGCATGACCATTTGGTACTGTAAATCCAACTGTTGTGATCTTCCCTGGGGAAGACTGTCCAGATCTCAGAATTCCTTAGCTGTATGTAATCCTTGGGGCAGGGCTGAGGCCTTCTGGGCGGTCCAAATTAACATGTCGATTGTTGTTCAACTTCTGGCTATTACAGTCTCTCTGCCCTCTCTTCTACAATGTGACCTGCGCCTTAGGTACAGAAGGTTTTTGTTTTGTTGTGTTTTGTTTTGTTTTATTTTGTTTTGTTTTAGATGTATCCACTGGGACTGGTATCCAAAACTTGGGATTTTGATTTAACAGGCCAATTAACAAGCAAAAACAAAAGGTGATTTTGTTAACAGGTTAGTTAATAGGATTTAAAATATAATAAGATAAGCATTGTGTTACTCAGCTTTACAGCACTATATCCTCAGGTGAACAGTTTAAAAGGAGAAAAGGTTTCTTTCGGCTCATGGTTTCTGCTGATGGTTAGTTACTCGATCCTGTTGCTTTAGGTCTGTTACAACATGCTGCATCTTAGCAGGATCAAGAGGCCGAGGAAATTATTCACCTACTGGCAGTAACTGGAATATAAAAAGTATACTGGGTGGAGGCCATTCATCTCTTTTAGTGGCAAACACTGAATGACCTAACTCCCTCCTAAAAGGCCTCACCTTCTAAGAATTCCAAGATCTTCCAGAGGTGCCATCAGCCTTAAACCAAGCATTCAGCACATGAGCCCTTGGGGAATATTGAAATTCTAAACCATAAGAAACATCTGGAGAACTGATCTTTAAAAATGATGTGTCCTGGGGATATTGACAGAATCGGAAAATACACTAATTCTACTTTATGAAGTGAGCATATAAAATCTACTCTTAATTCCTGGGTGAATGTATAAGAAGTTACCTTGCTTAAATTGCTCATGTGTGCTAAGGTACTAGCCTGAACCCTGTTTTCAACTGTTGCCCCCTCACCCTTGGTGGTTTAGTGCACTCACGAGCTATTGACATGTATCAAGTTGGTGAAATCAGAGCCAGGGCTCCAGCAGAGGACCCTCTACTAAGCAGCTGACCTGAATATTCACACAAATGATCTATGTCTCTACTCGATGCCCCTAATCATCTTATTTTCCACATATGAGGCCTGAGCTCGTGCCTATGCCCCAAACCTAACCTAACAATAGATGACATGAACATGTTTTCATTCAAACAGCTTAGGTTTCTGGACCTTATCAGAGCCTTAATTCCGGAGTTTACTTGTCACCAATAAAACGGTGAGAGTCCCCTTTACCTTATATCATCACCAGCTTGAACGGTTATTGTTTTATTGATCTCAGCCATTCTGGCTATCACAAAATCATTTTGATTTGCACTTCCTTGAGTAAGAACGTTGAATGTTTCTTAAGTTTATGTCAGGCATTTCTGTACCATCTTTTGAGTACTCTGACTGTATACCTCATTTTTAAATCCCTTACTTGTTTTCTTGATGTCCAGTCTTTTAATTATTTATATGTTTTATTTATTAAATTTCTATGAGATATGTACTTAGTTACAAATATTTTTCCCATTCTGTAGGCTACTACTTTGTCCCAATGATGGTGTCCTTTGCCATACAGAAGCTTCTCAGTTTCATGAAGCATCATTTATTAATTGCTGATCTTAGTGCCTGACTTACTGGTGTCCTGTTCAGACAGTCTTTTCTTATGACAATGAGCTCAAGACTACTTTCTCTTCTGACAGCTACAGGGTATCTACTACTAGTTGAGGTCTTTGATCTATCTGGAGTTGGGTCTTGTGCAGGGGTGATAAATGAGGATCTATTTGCATTATCCTACATCCAGCAATAAATTGAACCAGCTCCATCTGCATCTGCCTCCCTGCCACTAGATAAATATTATGTGATATGTGGTGGCATCATGCCATGCTGGCTTTTTAATTCCCTCCCACTGCCTTTAACATTGATAATTCTGCAAAGATTATATTATGACATTCATTGGACAGGCAATAAAACTGAAGTCTCATGTAGTTAAATGAATTCTTTATGTTCATTCTACAAGTATATAGCAAAACCGAGATTTGTGTATTTCATTGGTGTTGTAATTGTTGCCTTTGTGAAGCTGAGAATTTAACATGACATTTCACAAACACTAAGTAAGTCTTTTACTTACTATATTTTCAGTTCCAGAAATGAGTTTTAAAGAGAATTCTTTCCAAAGCTTTTACCCCTCTTTTTAGTCATCTTTTTCTCTCTAGTATTTCAGTGTGAAACTAAATATTCAGGGGTAAATGACCCTAGTAAATCTGTAATTCCCAGCAATATTCTAAAGGGATATATTTAATATAAAATCTTTCTTAGTTATCTACTTATAATATCTCTGTTTTTAAATTTCAGCTTTCTTAGATAGATTTAAGTCTAATTTTATCTCACCATAGTAAGGCTTTTTTAAGACTCAAAGAAAAACTGTGCTACATTGTGGTGTTTTGTAGTATTCAGGACTCAGGATTTTGTTCAATAAGTGTCTGATTTGAAAGATCAGCCATATATTACTAGCAAAAAGTGATCTGTCTCATTCTCAGATATTATTTTCTAATAAATTAGATTTAATATATCACATGGACATTTATAAGGCTGCTCTACATGCAGTGTCATTGATTTAATATTGATCTGGTTCATAGCTGGTATGTTTAATTTAAAAGTACTATGTCAGACTCAGTATTTAATGTGTTTGGCTTGATAGTATTTTGGCTCAATGTTCAACTGTCTGATTTGATAAGAAACATATTGCTTTGAGGCATGAAAAAATGTTGAAAATATTATCAGTAAACAGTAAGCAGATGTATTATTGTAGAGAAATGATTATACTCTTAGTACAGAAATCTGAAGTGGCAATATGATCAAAAAGATAGGGTAGTTTTGTTTAGGTAAACAGAGTCTTCTTGACTTCATTTAATTAAATAAACAGAAATGAATACTCTGTAAGCCTTCTCAAAGGTAAATATTTTTAACAAATTAAACATCGACTTTCTTGGGGCTTTCTTTGTATAAGAACTAGCTTGTGTGTTTTGGTAAGCTCGTACTTAATAAGTAAACAACATGCTCCTGTTTACAGATTTTTATATATTTGCATTCTGAAAATGTTTAGCTTCAACATGTCACAATGAACACTTCAAGATCTAATTGACAGGGAGACTGAATGTATGGCCCTCTGCAGTCTCCATGTCTCCAAACGTGCATTTGGAGTCAATGCATTTTAAACGTCTGTGCAATATTACTTTGCCTGACTTGCCAAGAGAATGAATTTTAATGTTCAGTTGTGATTCCTCTTTCCCTCCAGGAAACCCCCTGTAGTTTCGTGGCATCCTTCCCCATTGTTCATTATCCTTATCAGAGCAGTCACCCCAGTGAATCTCCCTATCCCGCAGCCCAGAACTCCCAAGACATTCTTCACTGACTACCCTCTTTTGCCTCTCAAATTTGTTAGAATGGGTTCATTCAGCTCTTTCAATTTCTTTTGCACTCTAATATTTCTCTCTGCCTCAGTGAAAACCCTTGCTAGATACTTACTTTAAGCCATATTTAATTATTTGATTCTTGATGTATTCTGAATCCACAGCTGTGTTTCATGCTTAAATTTTCATCCATTGAATAAAATATTTTTGCTATTTCAAATACAAACAGAGTCACCTCTTGTACATAGAAAGCTTTCTGTTCACTCTCCCTAACTCAATGGGATTTACGCCAATTTCTTAATAATTTCCACAGAAAAGACCGAAAGATACTGAGTTAACTAAAGAAACTGTGAGATGTCTATTACTCTGTCTACCTTCCCATATATCCTGCAAGACAATTGTCTGAAGAAGAGGATTTCATCAGCTATGGAAAGAAACTGATTTAGGCTAAAACTATCCAAGAGAGCTGTTATGTTTTGCCCTTCCAGACTGTCACACAGCCTGACCGCAGATTCGTGACAGCAGTAGACCCGTATATACTGCTGTCTGTTGATGCTGCTCCCTATTCCATGGAAGTTATTCTGCAGCTTCATGGAATGACGGTCTCCTCTATACACAAGCCACTTCCCTTTGCTCATAGTCTCTCAGTTCTCTTTCTTTTTCCCACTCTCTCTCTCTTTCCTTTAATGTTTATTCTACTCTAATAAACATAGATGAATTTTTAAAACCCAGTCTTGGGAGGTTTATAATTAGTACCTGCTGAAAAAATAATAATAATTTTCTGTCTTAAAGTTGCTGTGTTTTTGTTTCTTTTACACCAAACTCCTCCTGATTAATCTTCCTTGTTCTCTAAGATCTAAATTAATCCTAAGTAATTTTCCCTTAAGAGCAATTATAATTATTGTTTGTGTTTGCATTTTAATGTGCTTTATATTTATTCATTTTTGTTCTTACCAAAATACATTCACCTTGAAGGCAGGGTAATAATATTAATGTCTAACAAAATCTAAATCTATCTTTTCCTCTGCCTTCATCGTTTTTTGTTTCTGCTTCCATCTTATTCAAACAAAAACATCTCTGGCTCTCTTTCTCTGTCTCCCTGTCTCTTTGTCTCTGTCTCTGTCTCTCTGTCTCTTTCTGTGGAGGGGGGCGGGGCCCTGTATAAGATACACAGTAGTACAGTGTTATATTAAGTATGGCTTCACAATGAGTGTACATTATATTATTGTTGTTCATCACCTCTAGGCACACAAAATTTACAATAATTCTAACACTCTATAATGCGTTCTACTTAAATTGCTCAACAATAATATATACACTCTAAAGTATAAGTATGTAATAAATAGATATTGCTACAATATGGTACTCTCACTTTAACCCCAGCATTTCTAAAATCAGAGAATAATGCTATTTGTTCATTTCTGACACACAACACTCTGATGTGTTGGAAGACAGTCCAGTCATAGCCATTGTGCTTAGACGGAGCTGAGTGAGAACTTGTAGTACTTTGTAACTTCAACATCTAATCCACTAGAGTACTCCACATAGCTTATTTGGAGATGAGAAAATGTTTAATCACTGTCACTAATGGACACTTTTAAGCATAAGGAGAGTTAAAAGTGTTTCACCTAAAATGCAGAGTTAGACCAGCCACTCCAGGTAAATAGATTACAAGTAAATTGCAGGCATTTCTTGATGTGAAAAGGGCTTTTAGATGATTGCACGGAAACAGTTTTATCATCGTTGAAACTCCAGGTACTTTTAGTCTAAGAAAATTTCACTTCAGATTGCATCATGTAAGTTTGAGATAAAATAAACCTTACACACTAACTTCCATCTGCTTCCATCAACTCCCTGGAAAACAACGTGATTATCCTCATACCAAAGCAAAATGTATCTTCAGTTTCCATTGCTAGCCAAATAAGGCAGCAAATGGATGTGACCTTTCGAGCAGTAAAAAAACTAAAACTCAAATGTCTTCTCCACCGAGCTCCTGGCCAACTTTACAACCAGCTCAAGACAACATCCCTCAAGAACTGTATGTAATCTTGCATTTCCCCTGTCAACTCGTATCATAGGATGAAATTTGGGCTGCCAAAGCAACTGAAAATTAAGGAAATATCCAAAAATGAAGAATGGACATCAATAAGAAACCCAATGATGCTTTAAAGTTGCCTTCAAATGCTTAAATAATTCTCAGACATGTGTATTCCTGATGAAGTCAGGAGAGGCTCGAGAGCAATGGCTGGGGAGCCACAGCTGATCATATATTACCACTCCCTAAGAGAAGAGATTTGATTTTGAATCTTTAAAAATTAGATGGCTGGGAAATGTGAGATGACAGTAAACTTTCAGAAGAACTTGAGGAATGAAAAGCATCTTCACAAGTTCAACATTTTTAATCAAAGACAAACTTGGCACATTAGCGAAGACAAAACTAATACACATTTTGTTTTTCAAAGACACTAATAAAACAATTTCAAAGGCAAGCCACACAATAAGATAAAGTATTCATTATACATATATACAAACACATAAATGTATATACAGATATATTACAAAGAATTTACCTCTCAAGATGTAAAGAACTAAAATCAGTTAAAATATATAATTAAAAATAAGGTTGAAAGAATTACATCATAAATGAATATGGGTAAACAAAGGAAGATATATGTAATTAAATTATGTCAATACCTCTATTAAGAAAATATAAATTAAATCATTATAATTTATATTCCACATTTTAAACTTCTATGTTCAAACAGACAACATAATAGGTCCAAATATTATCAAAATGGAATACCAAGAGCTTACAGATTTTAATTCTGTAAATTGTATTAAACTACTTTGGAAATCTATTTATCAATTTTTCTGTAAAATGTAGAGCTAGCCTATGGCTAGCCATTTCGATCCCAAGTGTTTATGCAGAACACATTAGTATTTGGTTAAACCAAGAAATTCACTGGATTTGGGGTTGGTTTGTACTTGCTTTTCAAAATTCTTAAGATGCATTATTAAGTCATTTATTTGTGCTCTTTTTGATTTTTTTTTAAAATGAGGCACTTAGGAATATAAATTTCTCTCTTAACACTGCTTTTAATGTGTCCCAGAAGCTTGGGGTAGATGAAATGAGTGACTCCCCAGAAAAAATGACTGACAAACAAAACAAACTGAAGAGTCTGACTGAGGTTTGGAGCCAGCCCTGTGGGTGTTGACACAGCAGCAGAGGAAGGGACATGTAAGAAAAGGACTTATACACTACCAATGGGACTCATGAACAAATGTGAGAGCCTTGGGTTAGGAGCTAGGCCCTGCAAATGCAGATTTTGAATTGTAATATTCTCTTGATGGATTGTTCTTTTGATAAGTACCTTCCAACTAGCTTGATACATAGTTTGTATGGTCCGATAATAGAATAGTTATTCCTACTTGTTTCTTGTTTGTTTCTTTGATTACCACTTTCTATATATTTTCATAATGTGGTGTCTTTTGGGTTAAATGGGTTTCTTTGGAGATGGCAAGAAGATGGACCTTGTAGCCGGGCGGTGGTGGCGCCTTTAATCCCAGCACTTGGGAGGCAGAGGCAGGCAGATTTCTGAGTTCGAGGCCAGCCTGGTCTACCGAGTGAGTTCCAGGACAGCCAAAGGCTATACAGAGAAACCCTGTCTTGAAAAACCAAAAAAAAAAAAAAAAGAAAAAGAAAAAAAGAAAAAAAAAATGGACCTTGTTTTATAGTCCATTCTTTTAGCTTGTGAAATGGAAGCCACTAATATTAAGAATTACTAATGACAGATATATATTCATTTTGTTAATTTGATGGCATTTTCTTAGATCTCCTTTGATTATCTGTCCTAATGTGTTTATTTTTCCTCTGTAGTCTTTTAGGCATATTTATCCTTCTCTTCAGCCCGAAATATTTCTTTCCTCCTGCATCCTATTGAGGTCTCTTTGTGGCATAAAGTTCTCTGATCTGTTTTGGTCATGCACAAATTTATTTCCTTTTCAAAAGAGGGGAGAGAGAGAGAGAGAGAGAGAGAGAGAGAGAGAGAGAGAGAGTCTTTATGCTGAGTATGATGATCTAGGTAGGCAGTTGTATACTCTCGGAACTTGAAATGCATTTTTCCCAGCCTGTATAGCTTTGAAAGGTTCTCTCAGGGCTAGAAAGATGGCTCAGGGATTAAGAGTGCTTATTATTAAAACCAGCTTTAGTTTCTGCTATCATACCGGGTAACTCATAATTCCTTGTAACTCCAGTTCATGTGTAATATGCAATAGTCTATGAGCAGGTGTTCTGCTTCCAAAGAGCAACAAATTAACAATGGGAAAATGCCAAATTCAGTCATTTCACACCTACCATAGCAAGTGAGCTCACCAACACACAAATTTCTAGTCCCTGAGCTGATAGATTAATTTTTCACTTCATTATAGAAGGAATGGTTTTAATTTGGTTTTTAGGGATATGTGCTTCGACACAGGCACTACACTACATTTTTAGGATGGAGCAGTTGTCAAATACTGAGTTTTCCTTTACCTCATCCTGCTGCAACTGCTCCAGCCTACAGTAACCCATTCACTTAAGTTGTGTGTATGTAATCATTCTTTTTAAAAAAAAAATATGGTCTAAGTGCTCTTAGAGTAAATGGAGATAATTATATCCACTTAAAATTAGACTGTTGTAAATTCAAGGCTATAGATTACATTCCCGCATGCTTTTTCTCAGATTAAAAGCAATGCCTTCAATTTGATATCTCTAATTTGACATGATGGTAGTGATGATGCTTCAGTTTGATATGATATTAGATTCACATGACTTTAAATGGAAGAAAAATGAGATTAAATAGTTTCTTAATTTTCTTTTGGTTAGTTTGGTAAAATACCCTGACCAAACAACTTCTGGAAAGGAAAATTTATTTTAGCTTATGGTACAGTCCATCATGGTGTGGAAGTCAAGGCAGTTGGAGTTTAAAGCAGTAGAACGTTGAGACCTAAGCTCGAGTCCCTGTTCAGGCACCAAAAATGTTGTGGCCTAGGCTGCCCCACTTTGGGCGGCCTAAAATGTTGGAAACTGCACTAGCCCCACGTTCGGGAGGCCAAAAATGTTGCGGCCCGAGCAAAATGTTGAGGCCTGGGCTGCCCCACGTTTGGCAGCCACTGTATCCCGGCCCAAGCTGCCACTCTGGTCGTGGGGTCGGGGTTCAGCAAGAGAGAGAGTGAGGACAGACTCGAAGAATGGAGACCAGACAGAGTGTGTTTCAATCCTGTTTATTCTTCAGTCTCTCTTCTTCTCTCCAAGTCCCAAATCCTAAATTCCTAGTCCCTAGTTCCTAGTCCCTAGTGCCTCCAAGTTCCAAGTTACTTCTTCCAAGTTCTCTTCCAAGTGCCTGCTACCTAATGCTTAATTCCTACTCCAAGTTGTACTCCAAGTTGTACTCTCTGAAGTGTCTGATTCTCTATCTTCTCTCTGCTGTGTCTGATTCTCTCCCGTCTGCCTCTGCCTTTTATATGTCTCACTTCTAAGCCATGCCTTTTGGTCACACCTTTAATCATGCCCTTAGGTCTTGTCTCTAAATCTAATCTCTACACTTCTAAATCATACTCTTAAGTTACACACCTTTAATCTCATGCACCCAAGGTATCTAAACCAAGATTATCGGAGTGTGCTCAGCTGTTGTAGGCTATTGTAATCCAAGTCACATGTCAGGGTATATGGCTCAAGATGGCTGCAAAGCTGATAGCCGCTTTCTGCTAAAAGTCGGCCCCCAACAGTAGATTATATTGCATCCACAATTAAGAAGTAGATCACTAAGCAAGGCATGGTCCTGCCCACCTCCCTTTTATTCCCATATATTTCAGAATATCAGGAGGGAATAACACCACCCACAATGGGTGGGTTTTCCCAACTCTTTCATCCCAACCAAGATAACCTCCCTCACCCAAATCCAGAGGTCTAGCTCCCAGGTTTTAGACTCTGTGAAGTCAACAATTCACACTAACCATCACATATAGAATCAATAATGTGTTTCCTTAGTCACATTACTCTCTTTTCAAATACTAAGGGACCTTGGGTGGCTAGTGGTTACCACATTGGAAATGTGAAATAGGAAACACTGTCAACATTTCAAAACATACTACTGAGCTGTCTAGCATAACCTGTATTGCATAAATTCTGAATTCATGCTACGTCACAGGTGTAGTAACCAATACATGTTTACACAATGATGTAGCATTGTATAATATTCTAACACTAGTGGAATAATATTCCACTAGTACTTAGTCATTTCCAGTATTTTAGGATTTGCAGACTCAGATTGTTGAATTAACAGAGTTCAAGGTAAAGCACTGATTCCACAGTAGGAATTCATCCCGCTTGAGGCCTAGACACCAGAGAAGCAATGGGTGAAGAGGAACCAGTCCAGGCACACCAGTAGTTGCAGTTACATGATGTTCAACAAAACAAAGGAGGTGATGTGATGTACTACCAGCATGGAGTAAGTGGGAAGCATAGCAATGCCACAAAGTCATGCAGAAGGGACATGAACACAGCCTTGGGCCACGAACAGATTTCCAGGAAAACATCACGCTTGGGCTGAGAAGAAATTTAGTATATGTCATAAAGATGATAACTGAGATTGAATCGAAGAAAACTGAACAGGAAAGCATTCTCATCAAGGAGAAAAACAAATATTCAAGAGAAAAAAAAAGACACTTAAGGAATAAGATGAAAATAAGAGTAAATGATATTAATATAGAAAGTGAATCCAATTAAAAGTAAAATCAAATTACTCTTATGAAAGTTAAAGTATGTAATTTATTTTACAATGTAATTCCAAAGTTATATATCTAAATCATACTTTCAAGATGGGCAGATTGGCTCATGTGCAACCTGAGGACTCTAGAGGCTAAAGCAGGAGGTAACAAACTCAAAGCAAAATTTAAAGCATGCAACAAAAAGATGTTGAAGTATTTTTGTAAGTAAAGACTTCCCCAAAAATGTGATTTTTGACTTACATGGATTATCATTCAAAACCTGTTACTCAGTTGTCTATAGTCATGCATTTGCATTCATATATGATGTTCTTACATGCATAGATGTAACCACACATAGAATTTAGCCCATAATACTTTTACTTCTCTGCTTAGCTTTATCTCATTTTTCTCTTCTTTACCTCCAGCCACACTTTCTACATTAAAAGGCAATTAATAGGATATATTGTATTAGTCCGTATTTTTAATCTAAGCTTTCTAATAACAAAATGGCATGTTGCATATACTCAAATATTTATACAATTTTGGGTTACTGTTGCTTTTAAAAATAGGATTGTATTATGAATAACTTCTGTGCCTTGCTTTTTCTCACTCTGTAAATACATATCAGAGACTGTTCTGAGGCTCCCATAGCAAGAAAATATTCTTTTAAAAGTCCCATTATGTCTCATGGTGTGTTATCATCCCTTGAGCAAAGATCATTACCACTGTGTCCAATTTAGTGCCACAGTAAATAGTGACACAGTGAGTACCCTCTGCATCAATCTGATCCTGCCACCCTTCTCTGGAATGCAACCTTAGGAATAGAATCACTTGGCGAAAAAGTCATTGGTATATTTTTAAAATTTGCATTGATGTAGCTTTTAGGGGGCGAAAAGAAGTATATTCCACCAGCAATGTGAGAAAATGCACTTTTCCATGCATCCCCACCAGCAATAAATGCTAAATGTCAGACCAATAGATCTAAAACAGTGTCCTGCTGTCATTTAGCTGGTCTGGTATAACTGCTCTTGTGTTTGAGCATTTTTTCAGTGCTTGCAGAGCATGTGGCTCCATTCCATTTGAATTGCTTCTCTGGATCCTTTAGCTATCTTCTTTTCACATCTACTGTTCTTAACTACTTAACAATAGTCATTCTTGGTCCGCTGCATTCTAATTTTGTTCTTAAAATTTACCTATCATTTGTTAACGTTGAAATCTATTGTCACAGAAATCTGTTTAAACTGACTCTATGTAAATGATATAACTTAGTGTGGATCATTTCGGGATTTCACAGTATAAAATTCACTTTATACATATACTATATACACTCCACTCCTTTAGTTTTTCTTTCAATATGGACTTTATATGAATTTGAACTGTTTCATCTTATTGGAAAGTACTGCTTTAAGTATTAAAATAAATGAATTCAGAAGCCAAGGGTGTAGCTCAAACTCAGTAATGGTGTGCTTGCCTACCATGCAGGAGGCTCTGGGCTAGGGGTGTAACACAGTAATGGTGTACTTGCCTGGCATGTATGAGGCTCAGGGTTCAAACCCCAACAATGAAAAGAAAATAATGAAAGGAAATATTTTGTTTTCTAATTCCTGCCAAGTATGCCAATAACCATTATTAACATATTGACTAAAGTTGTAAGGAAACAATTCAGAACACAGCTTCTTCAGACAAAAACACAACCCAACATCATGTATGTTATGTATGTGCTATGACTTTAACATAAAACATGAGAATATGCATTTAAAATGATATATTATTCTGTATTATTTATCTTTGCTGAAAATGTTAGTATTTAAACAAAACAATAATGAGACTATTGAACATCATCAATTAATTACAACAGTACTAATGTGTAGCTTAAAACATTTATATTTGTATTCTATAAGTGATAATTTATAGTTACATAAATAATGTACATATAAAAACCTTGTGATAATATAATTATTTATTATTGTACAATATTAAGTATAACAATATTTTAGCATCCTTTTTATGTCTGGTGATAAAATAGCTATTTTTAATCTTTTACAGCTCTGTACTTGATGAAGGCATTTTTGTTTGTGTATTTGTTTCTAGATAGGGTCTCATTATGCTGCTCAGCTGTCATGGAATTTACTATGTAGACCAGACAGGCCTTGAACTCCCGGAGATCTGCCTGTCTCTGAATAAAGGCCTGAACCACCAAACCTGTTATATAGGCATTTTTAAGACTCATAAATGTAAAATTTTGAAAGAAGAAATGAATTAGATGAATACTAAATACATTTGATGGCAAATATCAGTGGGACATTCATTCTATCCCACAGCCCAGTCATATAATTTTACAACTTTGTTTGAGTAACCTTTCTCTTGCTTGCTCCCCACTTTTGTGACTTCTTCCTCTTTCTTTTTTTTTAAAATTATACACAGTTTTATTCATAATTCATATGGAAATATATTATAAAAAGAATAGACCTCAAAGGATAGCATTCCAGGTATATCAAGCCACACTATTTTATGTTTTATTCTACATACCCAGGCATAATATTAAATAAAAACAAAACAATCCAGTATCTTATAATCTCATGAGACAAACTGTGTTTCTAAGATTATATATGTTGTGTTTTGTAAAAATGAAGATAGAAGGAATATGTTTGGTGGATGTGTGATCAGGTATAGAGGAAGGGGTTGCCTCTATTGGCCCATGCAGAGGCATCTCTTCGCCTTGAGGGACCAGCCACACAATGGTATAGTATAGAATACTTTATTCAGGTCATGGGGAAGGGAGTTGAGGGAGTAGATATAAAAAAGGCAGAGAGAGAGAGAGAGAGAGAGAGAGAGAGAGAGAGACAGAGACAGAGACAGAGACAGAGAGACAGAGAGACAGGGAGAGAAACAGAGACAGAAACAAAGAGAGAGAGAGAAAAGGAGGAGGAGAAGGAGAAGGAGGAGGAAGAAGAGGAAGAAGAGGAGGAAGAGGAGGAGGAGAAAAGAGGAGTGGAGCCTAGTCATGAACATGTGGAGAGAGGGGAGAGGGGAATGGGGAGAGAGGGGCAGCAGGAGCAAGGAGACAGAGTAGGAGCAAGAAAACAAGAGAGAGAAGAGGAGACAAGCAGCCCCTATTACAATGAGTCAGGCACACCTGGCTGTTGCCAGGTAACTGTGGTATGGAGCCTAGACAAAATGCCAACAATGCTCATTTTTTGGTTTAATTAAAAAATAAAAATTAAAAAGGAGTGATGGTGGAGCAAGAATAAGGTCATAACGATCTTTAGCTGTTTTCTGCTAACTCTGGGGTGATGTGTCTCTACGAAACCAAAAAAATGGGGATGGGAATGTTGGTCCAGTCTTAGAAGAGTTGGCTGCTTCCTTACTGTCCAGGGTCTGTTGAACTACCTGTGTATAGATCAGAATGAATAGGTCTAGTAGAAGCATCTGTGTCTGTGAGAGAAGATTGGAGCATCTGGAGGTTGCTTTTCTGGGCCGTCCTTAATGTAGTAAATGCCTAAGATGCTGAAACACACATAAATATTATATGTAAAGAATATGGTTAAGTACATTGGTGAGAAAAACATTTTAGGTGTACACCTAAAAATACATTTGAAGCCCTTAGATTTGGTGGTTGGGAGAGAGGTGAATCCCAATCCCAGTAACAGAAGAAGAGCCCACCCTCTAGAATAGGTAGGTGTACTTATCTAGACGAAGTCTATTTGGTCCATGAGGGGTAAATTTGAGTGGGTTTCCTGTAGCTTATAAGTTTACAAAAGAGACAGATTTGTTACCAACATGAACAGTAAGATGAGCTTAAGGAAGACAAAAACCTTTCATGGAGCAGAAGGAACAAGCTGAGCTTTTTTCCTTCTCTCTAGGAGACTGATATATATATATATATATATATATATATATATATAAAGAAACAATTTTAAGTTTATAATTGAGAGACAAAGGAAACTTAAAACCTTGACCTAGTGAATACAGTTGATCATATAGGAAGAGAAACAGCTTAAGTCTGCAGTTAAACTACAATCAAATGAAACATATTTGAGTAGAATAGCTTATAGTGTAGATTCAGCACCAAAAAAAAAACCACTTTAAATTTAGTTAAAAGACAATCAAAAAACTTAAAATCTGAATTTGTGATTATATAGTTAGATTGTATAGTGGAATGTTTTATTAAGGTTAGGCAAATTTATAAGAACTCAAATAATGTTAAGACAATGGCATAGCAAGAAGAGGAAATATGAAGCATTTAGTTGCTGGAAACTGAGTTTTGTTAAGGAAGTAACAGGTTACATCTGTGAAAGCTTACATCTGAACTGTGTATTGTTTATCATGACGTCTGTAAGAAATGTGCCAGTCTTAGCTAGTTAATGAATTTATTAATGAGCAAATATAGTGGTAAGGAGCTAGCTCTCTTTTCTAGCTGTCAAGCTCCAGCTACCTTAGCTGTGAATGTAGTCAGAAATCTGGAGAAGAATAAATTATAATCTAGGAGTCATGTATTAAATGTATTAAAAGGACAGCGTTTCAGCCATGGTCCACTACTTAAACAGTTCCTAGGTCCCCGTGGTCTTCGTGGCAACTTGGATGGAGTCAATCTGGCTTTTTGAAACCCAGAAGACAAAGAGCTTTCTTCTTCTCTGTGGAATAGCTATGTGTGAAATGAGAAATGACCCACCTTGACTTAGGCAATATGAGATATTTGTCTCTCAGGGTATCCTGTTCTATCCACAGTGTACACCAGCTCTGGAAGTGGGCAAGGCAATGGAGGTGCTTAACTTGGTGGTCATGATACCACAATCCAGGCAGTCTCTTGTCACTGTGTGTATATCGTCTCAGAGACCTTAGAGAGTAACTGTCAGGCTTAGGGAGTCTCTGTCATAAGCTCAAACATTTAATGACACATTTAGTAGATTTCTGACAAGATTGAGAGCAGTATCTATTAAGCATAATCTGATTATGGTTTCTCATCTCCAAATCTGCCCAGATCCTCCCCACTACCAAATCTGCATTCTTTCTTGCTCTCTCTCATTAGAAAACTAACAGGCATCTAGAAGAAGAGAGAAAAATTAAAATAAGATAAAATAAAAACAAATGTACAAACAGAAAAGCAAAGGACAAAGGAAAAATCACCAGCAGAGACACATGTTGGCACATACAGAAATTCCCTAAAAATCACAAGATCAGAAATCATAAAATATATGAACAAAAGATCAGCTAGGGAAGGGGGTGAGAGAAAGAGGAAGAAGAAAAACTAAAAAGGAGAAGGAGGAGAGGGGGAGAAAAGAAGAAGCAGAGTAAGAGAAGGAGGAGGAGAAAGAAGAGGAGAAGGAAGAGGAGAGGGAAGAAAAGGAGGAGGAGGAGGAAGAAAAAAAGGAATAGGAGATGGAAAAGGAGAAGAAACAAGTCCAGACAAAGTATTATGAGACCAAAAATATACCTCCAAAAACACCATTGTGTTCATTTTGACTTGGACATTTATTGCAGAGCATGGGGCCTGCTCTTAACAGTGGTTTGTACACCAATTTTTCACCATTTCTAAAGGAGCCCTGGAGATATATGCATGTACACATGCACTCATACAGACAAATTTACAAATACATAAGTAAATAAATCTTTCAAACTAAAAAGATCATTAAAATACTTCCTTCTCGGCAAAACTGAAATATCACTAAAAAGATTTACATACAATAAAAGTTCAAGACAAGTATCAGAAACAGAAAAAAAATGAAGACATTTCAAAGTAGTTAAATGACCATGGCAAATCCTTTTACAGGTCATTCACAGAGTAAATTTTATCTATCTAAAAGATGAATCAATTGCTTTCATCCCTTCTGGGTTCATTGCTCTAGTCAAGAAGCCGAACCAGTATTGAGATTATATTAATTAGATCAGATAACTAGTGTTTGCTAATGTCTTGAATGTCTCCACCAAAACATACTGGCCTTTGATCATTTATGCGTATATGAAGCAATCATCAGGTACAGACTTCAAGAATAGATTAAGACATTGTAAGAGAAGTGAGTTAGTGTGTTATTTCCAGAGTGTATCTATTACAAAAGTCATCTCTGACTCTTGTACATCTTTCCTTGTTGTCTTCCATTTCCCTAGCTCTTACACTTTTTTGGCCTCCTCTTCCTCGGGGCCCTGAGGGATACATGTAGTAGAGACATCCCTTTCACTGCTGAATGCTTCAAGGTCTCTTTCTCTGCATTATGCCTGACTGTATCTTTGGATTTATTCACATCTGCAGCAGGAAGAAACTTCTCTGGTGATAGCTCAGCAAGGCACTTATCTCTGAGTTTAGCAAAATGTCATCAGGAGTAATCTTATTGTCACAGTTTTTTTTTTTTTTTTTTGCTTGTTTGTTTGTTTGTTTGTTTGTTTAGGGGTATTGTTTTAGTTTTATTTTTGTTTTTATTTTAGAACAGTAGTATTTGTTTTTCCAACAGATCCCTGAGCTATGTAGTCTCAGGTTCTTGGTCACACAAGCAGTGTCAGGTATGAGTTACACCTTGTGACCTGGACCTTAAATCAAATCAGATATTGCTTGATTATCCCACAGACTTTGTCCCACCACTGTTCTAGCTTATCTTGCAGTCAGGACAGCATTCTAGATCAAAACCTCTTGCTTGTCATCCAACATGAACTCTTCTGCGACTTGCGGCTCTTCTAAGCCCAGTCTGACATCACTGATGTACACTAACATCCATCTAAACATGCTCTTCTTCATGAAAATAAAGCTTGGGTCTTAAAACAGTATATACTTCACCCAACAGGAAGACTAGGGCTTAATCTTGGAGAGATTTGTCCTCAGCTCCCCTCAGTGATGTCACAGGCTCTCTCCTGGAGACCAATCAAAGGCTTGGTCTCCTTAAACTCATCATGTGGGTTAAACATGTTGAAAATGTCTGTCTCTATAAGCACTCTGAATCACTGACAATGTGGCTCCAAACTGGTTATACTTTCAACTTATTTTCAAACAGGTTACAGTATTTCAAAAACAGTTGCAGTAATAGTTAAAAAAAATAACCTGACATATTCCTAACTTAAAAAAAATACTGTTATTTAATATTTTTGAAAGTGCTAACTGTTCACTAAGGTTTTGTCCCAATCTACATATAACATTGAACAATTCAAGGGCAGCTCATTCTTTGCCAAGCTCCCCATGACTTTTTTTCAAAAACATAATTAAACAAGTATAGAAAAGAATATTTTTGTTTTAGTGTAATTCTTTTATGCTCTGTCGTTTTCAACGTTTTTCTATCATAGAGAAGGACATTCTTTTTGTCTGTTAATTCAAAGTATAAGTCATAAACATTTTAGTAACAGCCATTTCTTAATTTATTACATTTGTGTATTTAGTACATGTTTGCATGTGTGTTAACAGAAGACACTCTTAAAAAGCTAGTGTTGACTTATTTTAAACATTTTCAAATCTTGTTTATGAAAGTTGTACCATATGATGACTATATCAAAGTAAACCTGAAATATCAAAAGTACACAAAAATATGGTAGGCCAACAGTTGGTGCAGCAGTAAACAAAACCATGCCTATGTAGTGTATACGTGCATGCGTGCCTGTGTGTGTGAGAGTGTGTGTGTGAGAGTGTGTGTGTGTGTCCTACACACTTAAATGTGGACTTGGACATTACTTACTGTGCTGCATAAGTTCAAAAGTGATGAATGCTGCTACATTACCAATTTGCCTGTAGTGAAAGAGGGTAGCACCTAGGTCCTCATGTAATAAATGTTAAAGCCTTCTCATTTTGAGGACTTACACAGGCAGTGAATTACAAGGACCACTATAGATTTAATTTGGATTAATCATAACTCTGTGCCTGTAACTCATAACTACTTCACGACTGCATCCACTAATGACCATTAGTTAAAACTATATTAAAATCTGTTATACAAGTTAGAATTTATTTTACTGCTATTATTCTCAGATCTTTTAATTTTAAAATTTTTCCATTTTTGGCTTATTTTAATTGCTAAACATTTCTTCATTTCAATTGTGAGAATCAAAAATCCATAGAGAGTAATGGTCACAAAGGACTTTGCAATCACAAAAAATAAACAGCCATCATCCCCAGAGTTTAACAAACACGAACTTTTTCTTTTAAAACCTCAGTTCTTTTATCTTAGTAGTGTGATTACAAAACATCAAAGAAGCTGCATTTCACATCTCGTGTCACAATATTTTGTGCCTTAAAGGTGGAGACTGCTGTACCTCACCTGCATCTGCTTTCCTGTGGACATCTCCATGACAGTGTGTCGTTAGTATTCTGAAATGACTGTAGCAGACAGAATTCAGCCTGAGTTCCAGCGGGCCACTGACCATCAGTATACCTTGCAGGAAACTTGATCACTACACCTGTGACTTAGCTGCCATAGACTAAGCTGTCTCAAAGTGTTGGAAATATCAAGGAAATTCATAGGAAAGAATATTTTATGGATCTAAAAATGTCTTATGTGTTATCTATTCTCATAAAAAATAAATACTGAGTGTTGTCAATAAGAAAACATTTTTTCCTTACTGTCTTCGTTTAAATGTCATCTTTCCAAAATTGTCCCCAGTGAACTTTCTTAATAAAAGATTATGATTGCTATTTTCTGTGGATTTAGGTTTTGAAGCGAGCCTATTAAAATTTAGTAAATATAAGCTTTATATAAGAATGAATACTGATCTCTCAATTCATATCAAGTTCGGTAGAGTGGTAGATGTTATGTCTATTTGCTTATAGTGTGGGCTTCCATAGTTACCCTGGAGGGTACTACCTAATAAACTACCAAGTGCTTTCTTCATCACTTCATGATGGGAACATTGGAATAGGAACACAGAAACAAAGACAGTCCACAGAGAGAATGTTCATCTTCCATTGAACACTGAGGAGCATACATTCTCAAATATATGTTTTCATTTTTCTCTTTACTGGGCCAGAAATGCAAATATTTGAGAAAAAAATATTGAAAGTTTACATGTTCTCATCTGACAGGAAGAAACTTGCAAAAACAATGATTAGGTTAGTAGAGTGTGCTTGAACAAGAAGTGGTCTCCACAGAGTCTCTGTGTTTAATCAGCTAGGTACATAGATACGAAACTTAAATATTTGAATTTTTGTACAACTATTTCAGTTTCCAGAATATTTGATCAGACTGCCCCAGTTCCTCTCCATAAAAGTGAATGTCCTGTATGTTTCAACAGAAGTGGTGTATATGACAGTGCAATCTGCTACAGCCATTGTACAACTTGTCTCAATGATCCACCTGTATCCACCTGTAAACAGATTAAGGAGAGGGACTCACGATTTACATCATCCTCAAAATTTCAGCTTCAGAGTCTTACCAAATGCATGAAAACTGCTAGCACATATCTCAATAAAAAGTCCTTAAACTGAACTTAAAGCAATTCTGTGGCTGTACTGTAGGAATCCACCAATCAAACCCTCAGAGAGGGTTACTACCCTTAAATTATCTCTCTAGAACTGCTATAAGGCCTTCTGTGCTGAGCATCAGTGGATATCAGTGCCCACCAATCACAACAGAACCTATTTTTAAACAGTATTCTTTTTTTAATTTTTATTTAATCAGAAATAGTTTTTTTGCATGCAGTATATTCTTGTAATAGTTTCTCCTCCTCCAACTTCTCTGAGATCCTCCCCACATCTTTATTAAAAAAGAACTTGATACAATGTGTTTATCCTATTCATGACTTTTCCTATATCTCCACTACCCACCCAACTTTCAGTTTTCTTCATTTTTCCCAATTAGGTCCAGTCTCTGGTGCCCAACTATTCTTAGAGATAGGGCATATCCTGGATCATTGTCACCTACCAGGGTACACATCATTGAAGAAAGATGTCTTTTCTTCCTCTAGAAGCTATCACATACCAAAAGCACCTCAGCTAGTGGTGGGATTCTGTGTCCATCTACCCCCTCCATGCTAAGATACTGTCTAGCCTGAGCTATTGCAACTCTTGTGCATGTCATCACAATTGCTGTGAGTTTATATGTTCAGCTCTCCTGCTGTGTCCAGAAAAGACTTTTCCTGAAGGGGCCCTCTTCTCTTCAGCTCTTATTTTGTTTTTCCCCTTCTTCCACAAAGTTTCTCGAGCACTGGGAAAGTGACTGTGTCCAGTCAGGGCTGAGCATTCCATGGTCTCTTTTTCTCTGTACATTAACCAATTGGGGAGGGTGTGTTTGTCTCAAAACTACTTCAAGAAGAAGTTTCTCTGATGAACGGTGAGAGATTCACTGATCTATGGGTATAGAAATAATTCATTAAATGTCTCTGTAAAACTATGTTCATACAGTATTAAGTTCTCTCTTAGGATCAAAGACCACAAGTTCTTGGCTCCATTAAGATTGCTAGGAATGAGTTCCATCTCATGGATCAGGCATTAGGTCCAATGAGGGAGATGTTGATTACTTCCAAAACATTCATGTCACTATGCACAAATAAGCATATCCTGTCAGGCCAGTCATCATCATAGTGTGCTAGTTTAAAGCTGGTGAGATCTTTGAAGATATCTTTTCTCTAATAGTGTACCACAGTGTCTTAATACCTCTACTTTGGGTTCTATACATGGAAAACAGTGGCAGTAGATATCCTTTTGTGGTGTTCCTCACAATTGAGTCTGGGATATATGAAGAGGAAGCACTCAAATATAGTCTTACACTTTGCTTAACCTAGAACAAAGCCCCACACTAGTGACTAAATCAACACCATTTATTTCATCTGCTAATCCAAACATGACCTCAACAAAAGCTAGTTGAAAACTTCTAAAACATCTACCACCTAGTCAGATGAATTGGATATTCTAGACCACCCTCTCAATTATTTTCTGCCTTGAAAACTGGCTGTAGACTTTGCTGATGAGTATTTTCTCGATAGTTTAAATTTGATAGTTTAGAGGCATCCAAAGGACAGTGGTTGCATGCTTTAGGCAATGAAAGAAATGCCAGGAACATTTTAAAAATTGTTTCATTGTTCTTTCTAAAGGCTATCATCACACGATTTTAACACTTCTCTTTTAAAATTTACTTATAAATCTTCATAATATTAAATTGCAAGAAATAGAATATATAATAGCAATGATGTTGCCAGATATTGGGGTACAATGGCACAGCTCACAAAGTAGTAACTATAGCAGTAGAATATTTTCTAGTAGCAAACTGGAATGTCTTCAACCATAGAGGACCATCTAAAAATGCTGGAAGAGTTCACTGGGTGGCATGGTGGCTGTTTGACAGAGAAGAGAAAAAAAATCAAGATGAGTTCCTAGAGGAAGTTTCAAGGTCACTGATATATCACAAAAACTGTAAGACTGGGCAAGATGGAAGTAGACCTCAGTGGAAGAGGATGCACCTAATCTGGCAGAGACTTGATGTGCCAGGGTGTGGGGATATGGAGGGGGCACTTGCTCAGAGGAGACAGGAAGAAAAGATGAGAGGAGGGACTTGGGAGGGGGTGTGGAGGATGAGCAGTGGTTTGGATGCAAATGACGAAAAATAAATAAAATTTAAAAAAAAAAACATAAATTAATTAACTGAAGAAATAAAAGGAAAAATTATAAAATCATGCCAGGTGACTACTAGGACCTAAATTGTTCCTTTTAATTTTAGAATTGTATTAAATATGGCACAGCACGTCTTTAATCTAAGCACTTAGGAAGCTGAAGCAGGTAGTTCTCTGCAAGTTCAAGGTCAGCCTGATGAGCTCCATGACAGCCAGACCTACATAGTAAAACCCTGTCTCGAAAGAAAGAAAGAAAGAAAGAAAGAAAGAAAGAAAGAAAGAAAGAAAGAAAGAAAGGGAGGGAAGGAAGAAAAATGAAAGACAAAAAGCATCATCATTATTATCATCATCATAATAAGTCTTGAACTGCATTGTTTGAAATGATTTGAGGAAAATAGATATGTTTTTTCTATATGTTATATAGACAATATATAATATATTATGTAATCTATATAAAGTATTGTGTGTGTGTGTGTGTGTGTGTGTGTGTGTGTGTGTGTGTGTGTATCAGTTTTAAAGCTTGTATTCATACTCTGGGAGATGCACTACAATTATATAGAAAAAGTTTGTCTACATGGTCTTTAAGGCCTACTAAAATTCTTACTAAATAGTAGTAGTTACTGTAAGTAGGTTTTTCTCGCATAATTTATCTTTCATTGATAAATTATAGGATACCAAGTTATATATATATATATATATATATATATATATATATATATCCTTAGAGTTAGTCTAGGTTAAAATACTTTTAAATACTTGTTAAGTTGATTCCTGAATGGTTCTTCATATCATAAAATAATATAATTTTGTCTGTATGTCATAAGAACCATTTTCCTGAAAGAATGACATCATGTTTTTATTTCCTCTGTTATGGCATAGGCTAAAACAGCACCATAGTGCCATGCTGACTTAACAGCAGACATCATTTTCTTGACCAATAGGCAACACCATTAGAGTTATTAATGGTTTGTTCCTAGTAGGACTGTACATTTCTTTATTTCTCTTTTTTTCTGAGACAGAGTCTCATTATGTAGTTCTTGCTGTCCTGGAATTCACTATGTAGACCAGACTAGCCTTAAACTCACAAAGATCCTCCTGACTTTGCCTTCCAAATGCTGGGATTAAAGGCATGCACCACTGTGCCTGGCTAAGGACTAATATTTCTATTTCACTGAAAAGGATGTTCTCTTCCTGGTTTACAAATAGATAGATAAGCTGGACAATGGTGGTACCACCATACCTGCCAAATAATCAGGTGGCACAACATTTTTAAGATTATTTTTAAGTGTGTGTGTGTGTGTGTGTGTGTGTGTGTGTGTGTGTGTGTGTGTGTGTGTACATCCCCTCAGAAGAGAGAGGTATCTGACGCTAAAGTTACATGGTTGCAAGCCACATAAACGTGGGTCCTCTGGAACAGCAGGAAGCATTTTTAACCACTTAACTATCTCTTTGAAACTACTTCAGTTTTTATGAAGCTCCTCTCCTTTCTAAGATGTAAGTTCCAGTACTTTGTTAGCACTGAACCAAGCATCTCTTTTCCACTTTCTTCTTTTTCACGTGTATACGCATGGTCACAGGTATGAAGATGCACATGTAGATACACGTACATGTGTGTGACAGTCTGAGGCCTGAACTTGGTCTTGGGAATTTTTCTTCATTCCTCTTCCACCTTATCCACTGTGGCAGAAACTTTTGTGATATCCAGAATCAGTAATATGATTAGTCTCTCTGGCCAGTTGTCTCTGAGGAATCCCTGTCTCTGACCACCCAGAATTTATCTGGGTTGTGGGGATCTGATTTTTTTCTTTTTGCTTGCATAGTAAACAGTTTAGTTGTTGAGCCATTGCCAGTGCCCACTTTTCCTTTTAATAATGGCACATTCCTCTTTTAATAAAAATAAACTAACTTTAGGGCTAATTATTTATTCTAAGAAGTCATTAAATTTTATCTTTACCTTTAATAGTTTTCTAGACAAACTATTAAGGTATTTATCATAATTGCTTTCCTTTATTACTTTTAAATTTTTTAATTTATTTTATATACATATTTATGAGTATTTTGCCTACATGCATGTCTGTGAAAATCTGCATAGAGTCTTGGGAGTTGGGGAATAATTCTTGGCAGCAGACAAACTGATTTGTGAGACATTTCTTGTTCTTGGGCCCTTCCTTTTTGTCCCTGCTTCTTGCCACCCCTAAGGAAGAGAGCCCTTCTCTCACGATGCTCTTTGCCATACCATATGCAGGACAGATGCAACAATGCTAAGCAACATGGTCTGAAAACCATAAAACTGTGATCCTTCTACTCTGAAGCTTTTTCCTCAGGTATTACGTCACAGTAGTAAAACCTAACCAATGCACAATTCGTTATGAAGGGGCTCGAGAGAAGGGCTGCTTTTCTAGTGCAGCAGTTCTCAACCTTTCTAATGTTGAGACCCTTTAATACAGTTCCTCATGCTGTGGTGACATCAATCATAAAATTGTTTTCACTGATAACTGAAAGTTTGTTATTGCTGTGAATTATAACGTACATATACGTTATGTAGGAAGAGAAGAGCTCTCTTCCTTAGGGGTGGCAAGAAGCAGGGACAAAAAGGAAGGGCCCAAGAACAAGAAATGTCTTACAAATCAGTCTGCTGCCAAGAATTATTCCCCAACTCCCAAGAGTCTATGCAGATTTGATTCTGTCAATGAATAATCCACTGATAAAGTCCATGCCCACATGATTCATCCACCTCTGAACCACCAGCTGCAGCCTGAGCGTTGCACGCGTGACCTTTGCAGGGTGGGAGAAATATGACAAATAATGGCAGTTTCCCATATGAATTATTGTTGACTGAAAAAAATCACTAAGCTAGATTCTAGATAACCCACTATGAATTTATGCCCCTAAATGTTGATGCAGAAGATTGTAGAATTGTTTTCCTCCTTCTAATGACCGTCAAGGAAAGGGGCTTCTTTGGAAGGGAAGATACAGCATAAAATAAAATTTTCTAATGTATGCTAACAAAACACTCAAGAAAAACTTATTTAGGCACTAACTCTGAGAGCTTCCATAGTTGTACTTGGAAAGAGATGAACTCAGTTGGACCAAGAAGACAGAGTGAAATTTATGGATAGAGCCATATTACTAATTTCTCCTTAATGTGAATTGTGAGCATTTATGTAAAACATAGGTCAAAAGGAAGCCATAGTGGGTGTGAAGAAATGTGCCTAGTTTAGTGGCTAACAGACTCAGCATCTCTCAGCAATTCTAGAAGCATAGTTTTTGAGGGTCCCAGAAATGAACACCTAAGTGGTAAGACATACTGCAAGCTCAGAAACATGTCTTTAACATTCTTGCAGTCCACATTCAGGGATACTTTTATTATAAGCCACACTGCCTGAAAGCATGAATACTAGTCTACTTTCACTGCAATTTCAGTATTCAAGAGCTATAGACTAACAGAAACACAAATATGAGTTTACTTAAACACATGTAGCCTATAATTTTTGCATATACTATTTTAATATTTATAATTCTATGGATTTTTAACTTTAAGTCCTATTTTGTTTCTCCCCCATAATTTCACAGGTAAAATATGGAAACTATGCTTTTGTATGGGATGCAGCTGTGTTAGAATATGTGGCTATCAACGACCCTGACTGTTCCTTCTACACCGTTGGGAATACTGTTGCTGACCGGGGATATGGCATTGCGTTGCAGCATGGCAGCCCCTACCGTGATGTCTTTTCACAAAGGTAAGGCTACGAAATCATCTATATAAAAAAGGAGGAATTTTAGACCTTAAAAATGTACTAGACTACACTGACTGTTCCATCACATTTTCCTCTGTGTTACAAAAAGCATTACACAAAACCAGTTCCTAGAAGTGGGTCCAATGAGAAAATTCTTGTCTAAAACATGTACTATTTCTCCATAAATAAGACGAAAGTATTGCCATATATAACTTCTTTTATTCTCCAAAATTGTATGAGCCAAATAGAGTATATGTGCTACAAATTACAACAGAAGCTAAGCAGACTAGTCTACATGGTAGGAAATAAACAGCATAAAGCTGTGGAAATTAACTTATGTCTAGAAACACTGAGGCACAAAATGTACTTCAGGACCAAATTAGAATACTAACTTGCAAATATATACATGGAATATCTTCATCTGAATTTTATAAAGGAAATGATAAAATCCTTAAAATTCTCTGTCTGGTATTAAAGTGCATATGAGATGTTTGTCATGGAACACAAGGAAAGAGTTATAATGATAGTAGATCCAGCTTCAAGCTAGAATGTTCTATGATAGAAATTTGTTTAAGAAAGTTTGACAATATATTTAATTTCTATTGTAGAGGATTACACTGTTTCACTCTAGTTACAAGACAAATTTTGAGTTCAGAGAGAGTCACTGTTTTCTAGGTAGAGATATTGTTTATGTGACACTAATTGTCCCCTCTATTTCTTGTTATGAACTAGAAGATAATGCCAGATCAGAAAGGCACTCAGGTTCGGACAGCAAGCACAAAGCATAAATTTCAGTTGTAGTTTTTCAAATCGTAAAATAGCAAAAGAGTAAGAAATTGGGAGATGCTATGTATAATTAGTCCACTATCTATATGAAGTAACTTAATCCCAACATAAGATTCTCAACACTGTTATTAACCTCACTTTACCTTTGAGAAAACTTATTCAAAGGTTTATAGTTTTCCAAAGTCACAAAGCTGAGAGACAGAGATGGCCTTTGCACTCATCGTAACATGTCATCAGCCTACCACACGCAGATATGCTGGACTCAAGTAAGGACCATCCTAACTGCCAGCGCTCCTGCTCAAGTAGTCACCTCCTTTACAAGAGTGCTGGGAGATCTTTTTAAGTCAAATGGAGATGGTTTTTAGAAACATGAGCAGCCAAACTGAGAAGCCTCCATTAGAACAGAGCAGACGATAAACACTAAAACTGTCTTATAGCAGCTGATCAAAGGCAAGCAATAGGTCTATCAGAAATGGAAAACTGGGATAATGGTTCAGGATTTCCTCTATTCCATCATCTTTTGCTATAAGTAGCTCAAAGCTTTAGTCAACCAAGATGCTAATTCCTCCTTCATAGAAGAATCTTAATTTATTATGACTTTAATTGGTAGAATCCAGATCCTCTCTTACCTAACTTATTTCACAGTTATTTGAGCAGCTGGAGCAGAAGTTTCAAGCAATTGTGAGCCATCTTATGTGGGTGCTGGGGAAAGAACTCTGACTTCAATCAAATAACTGAAATCTGGAGGTTTGAATGAGTCAACAGAACAATGCTAATTAGTATGCTCTGTTCCACCTCTCTAAGCATCCCTCCTTGTAGAGGTAGTGCTGGCCTGCTCTGTGATCCAAGGACCCCAACAGCATCAACACAAGTAGCAAGCTCTGTGTGCTGCTTATTTATAAAAAAGAAAAAAAGAAATCTGTCCTTTTGGCATAACTGAGCCTCTGTCCCCTCCACATAGGGAGTTCATCTGAGGCAATATTTACCCCAGCCTGAGCAATCTGTGATAGAATTCACACTAGTATCTGAGATGACTTGGTGAATGGAATTGTCAACTCTACTGTTCCTTCAATAAATCTGCAGGAAAGCTGAGACATACTGAGGAGTACAGGAACATGGGGGAAAGAATCATATGCCATCCCTGAACACCTATCACTTACCACACCCTTGTGCAAGGCACTCCTCTAAAAGACTAACTTACTCCGCACCCCCCCCCATCCTCAAAATACAAGTAGGCAGACACTATTGGCATCCTATTTTATAGTCAGGAAGTCTGACAAAGTAAAAGCTTTACTGATGGTTAAATTATAGTTAATAAGTAGCTGGGCTGGGATTTGAACCTTAAAAGTCTGAAGTGTGAAAGGAAGAAAGGGAGGGAAGACTGTGTTCATCTGGAAGACTGTGAATAAACACAGAAGAGACAGGATGAGGAGAAAGTGAAAATGTGTTTGTGTGCATTGAATTTGTAGTGACATCTATATGTCTGTGTGAAGAAAAAATCAGAAGTACAAGACAGGAGCTTCAGCAGGATGGATAAAAGAAATACAGAGTTAGAGTATGGCTGTACAAAATACGAAACAGCCATTGGGAGACAGCATACTGAAAGAACCAAGCCCCAGTTCTGACATTAAATAAGAAAGACAAAGATGGAAAAAAATACCTTTAGAATGAGTAAACACAGCAAACTGTGAACCTTCCATTCCTAGAAAGGATTATTCCTGAGCTGTGTGAGTATTCTGTGGCTATTTTATTTTTTCAATAAATCTCAAGGCCAACTCAGCAATGCTTGGTGCCTCACCCTGAGACAGCACCTGTCAACCTTTAAGCAAGTATCAGAGCACCTGAGGGACCTGACAAAACAATCATTTTTGGCCTCCAGCCCTAGCATTTTGATTCTGAAGTGTGCATAATTTTCATTTCTACCAAATTCCAGCTACTGCTGCTGTTGTAGTCACGCTGAGAAGCACTCCTTCAATAGGTGTTGGTTAACTTTCCTCTTTCCTATTATTCTTTCCAATTTAACTCTTTTATTGCTTCTTTGTCCTTTCTACTCTGTGATATATTTCATGACATTTGGAGATAATTTTATTTGTAAATATTTTTATTTGTAATGTGTCAATGACTCCAACGTTCTTTTAACATCATCTAAATGTGAGATATCACTATGTGTGATTACTGTGCTTAGTTGATTAAAAAAAATCTAGCGTACTGCCAGGAATCCTAGCATTTAGGAGGCTAGGACAAGAGAATCATAATATAAGGTCAGTTTGGTCTACATAGCAAAACCCTGACTCACAAGGACATAAACAAACAAAAACTACAGAATGAAAATTTAGAAAAGGAATCATGAAAAAATTGGGGATTATTCACATAGAATCAACAAACAAGTTACACAATAGTTTGGATCTGTGATTTTGTTTTATATCTACCCTATTTGCCCTTATTTAATTTCTTCTACTTCATCAGCCATGAACTCATCTTCACCAAGAAAAAGATGTTTCATGTCATATATTTTGGTCTATCTTTCAAAATTTCTCAGGTTGTTCTGTTGCCTCCATGGATTGCCCCCAGGGAGTTGCCATTGACCAGCTGGAGTCTCTGTAACTCAGTGTAGTCACCAGAACTTTTCCCTTACAGCTTTTTCCCTTCAAAGACTTGACTATTAACTAGTGGTAGGTCACCTTGTCACCACATGCTTATCCATTGTTTGTATTGCAGTAATTTGTCATATTTGTTTTATTATAGTCCCTTGAAAGTAAAAATACTACCAGTTAAAGTCATTAAATTTTTCCTAGTTTTCATAAAGGGGAAAAAGAAAATTGTATGTCCTATACCCAAAGACTCAACTCTAGCATTTCCCATCCTCATCATATCAGAAATCTAGTGATTCCCTGTTAGTTTAAACTAGAGGAGTAATGTTTGTCATGGGTTGAAAAGTCCTTTTTATATAGGCTACTGCAAAGAAGCAAAGTCCAAAAAAGAAAGAACAGCACTGGAAAGTTGACCCCGAGAGAGGTCAGATTACATATAATTCTAGATTTCCCTAGTATTATTCTTTAATATTTCTTACTACCAGTAGACTTGTAGCCCTCAAACTCTACTCCATCTTCAAAACTGTATGTTGAGAATGTAAGTACAAGTTACTCTCTTTCTCCCTGCTGTCTTAGGTACCCTTTCTACTGTTGTGATAAAAATAGCAGGGTCAAAAGTTAAAGGCTTATTTCAGCCTACAATTCAGCATCACAAGCCATCACTGACTGAAGTCAGAACAGAAGCTCAAATAGGCCAGATACCTAGAGGCAGGAGCTGATGCGTAAGCCATGAAAAGTCCTGTTTACTGGCTTGTTTCCCAAGGTTTCCTCAGCCTGTTTTCTTAAAGCACTCATGACTCTTAGTCTAAGAGTTGCTCTTTTCTCAGTAGGCTGGGCCCTCTCTCACATTACTCATCAACTAAGAAAATGCACCACAGGGTGCAAACAGGTTTTCTCACAGGTCAATATAGGGGGAGGAATTTTCTCAACTTAAATTTCCTCTTTCCAAAGGAGCTGCTTGTGTCACGTTGATGTAAAACTAGCAAACACACCTGATAGCTAGCTGATTTCCAAGGCACTGTGAGATTCTTAGGGCTGACTTGTGCCTCTGCCTTCATTTGAAACCTCACATTGCCTCTGGGTAACTCCTGCCCTACTATCTGCCTCAGCTTACATAGCCTGTCTACATGGGAAAAATCTGCTCACATATTGCTAAGTGCTAAAGCCCTTCCACATGCAGATATCAGCCTGGGCAGGACAGTCACCAGCCCATCATGAAGTGAGCGGGAAATCAGAACAAGATAATGTTAACTCAATGAACTCAATTTAAAGACCTGTCATTTGCTCTGAGATTTTCTCTCTTTATACTAGGTGAATGCAGTGTGCTTCCATTTAGGGGAGAAGCGTTGATTTTTCTTTTCTTTTTAATCCTGAGAAAAATTATAACTGAGCAACCTATATCAACACTTCTATGTCCTCCTTGCAATTTAAGGGTCTTAAAGCCTGCATGCCACTCACCTTTACTGTGCTGGAGTAGAGATGTGGGGAGGGATAATGAGTGTGAAAGCACACCATTGAGGGGCCTCCCTTTGGCTTCCCTTCTCAGGCAGTTCAGTACTGGGAATGAAAAGTGGCATCCACTCTAGGTCCTAAGCCAGGGTTGCTGACTCTGCCTTTCAGATTCCTTACATTTAAAAAAAGGCCCTTTGGGATGCTTTATGCAGAATTCTATGTCCTACTTTAAATCTAGGAACTTTTTTGACCTTCAGTGCATGTATAAAATTGTAAAAAATAAATGAGAAAAGTGGCTTGTTCAAAGAAAAGCTTTAAAGAAACTTCAAGCAAAGCTTTTCTGTGTTATCATTGATTAAAATAAACGGAGAACAAACTGAAAGCTCAAATGGAGTCGTCCCTTGAAACCTTTCATACACATGCTACATTTTTTTTTCCATTATGAAACAAAAGGTTTGTAGAGCTAGCAAGCTGAATACAAAATGATCAGATTTAGTTTTATTCAGATGTGAAGGTGACCATTTTAGGCCTAAAATAGCCATTGTGACCATCATCTGTAAAATCACTCACTGAAAAGTGGCTACCTTTAGGATACAGAGTCTGAATAATCTCGTAAAAGATGGTGAGGAAATCCCTTCTGGAAAAATGTAAATAATGGGCCATTGCATGCCACCTTCAGAGCCGTTCACATCTTCTGCCAACAGTGAAAATTCATCTTAGCTCGACAGTAGACAGCCGATCGATGTGTTCCCACGGTTTAGGACGCTCCTTTCTTTGCTATCAGAGATGCTCTTGTGTACACAACCAGATTCGCAGGCAGCACGGAGGAGTCATTCTTTTGAGAACACAGGCTTTAAATCTCAGGATCTCAGGATTGCCAGATTGCAAAGGGGAAGTTCTAAAAGAATGTGATTGCTCCGAGGAGCTCACACTGAACAGGAAGGACAGGCCCCATTGGGAACACCAGCGACTAGCATCTTGGGGCTCCCCAGCTTTCCTTGCTGCTTCCATTAGAATTTAAAATCCATGCAGCTCTGTTAGCAGGGCATGAACTGTGTGACTTCAGGCCACTTCAACATTACCATCTGTGGATATGTCGATGTTTCCCATTAGAGGATTAATGTAGAAAATAACCTTGAAGACACATGAAAGTTTTGGAGACAGCCTAAAGGGAAAACAAAGGTTTGCTCCAGCAAAGAGAGCATGGCCTGAGGAGCTGTTTCGAGACCTCCACCCATATAAAAGTGGCATTTGTGCATCTGATAAGTTAACTTCAGAGTGAGCCAAAAGTAAAGCAAAGTTGGATTTATTAAAGATAGAAAAGGACTGGAAGGAAATTCTGTCTTAGACTCAAGTGTGAGCTTCTGTGAGGAAGTGGCAGTTAATGTTCTTTGCAATGGAGATCTACAGGACCTTGGTGGCTCTCAACTATGTGTTGACCACATATGATGTGCCATACATTCATGATGGGCAATGGACTTACATTATAATCCAGCCTCAGTCTAAATCATTTACTATCTATTGAACAGGTGAATAAGTATCCTTCTGCTCATATGATGTATGCTAGGCACACAGAGAAATCTGGGTTTGTAGATGTATTGGCAAGGTTTCCTAGGTGAATTGGCACTGAAAATTCAACATCTGAAGCTGGAGAACAGATGAGCCAGTGTTCTCTATAACGTAGAGGCCCTAGCTCTAGTAACTCAGATTGTGATTATATATTAAAGAAGTAATTTAAGTTAAATAAAGTCAACAAATTGTGATCTAGCCAATATAACTGATGTTCCTGTAAGAACAGAAGATCTAAGCACAGACTTGCAAAGAGCCAAAAGAGTTGAAGCATCAAGATGGTGGGCATACAGCCAACAGGCCCTGGAGAAGATGGAAGGACAAAGGGACTTCTTGGCTTCATTCACTAAGTCTAGAGATGCTTGGTCATGGTCCAGACTGAGCATGGTCAGAAGTCACTAAAGTATCTCAGCATGCCAAACATTAAAGGCTTAATTTCCATAAAGATTCACCTAGTGTGCAGTGTCAGTTATTTCTTATAGCAATTGTAGCTCTGGGAGAGTTATCATAAATGTATAGCACTTATCCAGATGACACGTGATATACACTCAAAATAGAGTTAAAATGAGCATGAGAATTGGACTTTGGAAATAAGGAACCATGTGGAATGCCTTTTTTAACCTTGTATAAACTACAGGAGAAAGAATGGGGACAACTTAAGCATCCCCAAATGCCCAACACTCAGCAGTGTCTACTCTTCTTGAGTAACCACCCTGATATCAGCAGAGAGGACAAGTTCCATTTTTATTAGTTAACATATTTAGCAATAGCTCCTAAGGCATCTGCCAGTTCCAGTGAATCTCGGCCTTAGACTTTTGAACTCTGAGACGGGAGAATACTAAATTCATTCGCACTTCTAAAAAGAACATGGTTTGCGGCATATTCTATAATACCGATATTTATAACACTGCCCAGAAGTGTTCTGTTTTGTATGTGTGAAAACTGCCAGAGAGAATGCACAGACCCTTTCAACTCTCATCTCCAGCTTTGACATCCCTGAGGAAGAATGAGCTGCCTTCCAAATATAGTTAGTCGGGAGAGAGAGCCAGGGAGGGAAGAAAAGAAAGAGGGAGGAAAATGAGGGAGAGAGGTTTTTCCACGGAAGCATGACAGCTTAACTGAGCTTTCAGGAAATACCTTAATTTTAGTGCACAGCGGTTTCTTTCCTAGGTGACAGTATAGTCCCTGCTGGACCTATACATCAAGAGCTGATTTTATTAAGAGTGCTATCATTGGAGAAGCAGAAGTCAGGAAAATATGTCTCATGTAAAGCCAGGGAGTCTCATACTTTATTTGCCAGCTATGCAGTGTTCAAATATTAGAAGGATTTAGTTTCATTGGCTCTTTCTTCAAATGTCCCATTTTAAATGTCAGTATGCTTCTCAAAAATGAGAACAGGTCATAGCAATGTACCAGTCAACAGTTTTTCCTAAGTTTCTGGGTGTATCTTGACGCAACACTTCCTTCTGATCCATGGGGGATGTGATCCAAGATCCCAAGTGGATAGTTGCACCCACCAGTAATACTAAACCTCATATTTACATAGTTATTTATCTATAAGCTTTGTAGTATTGGCATGTAATTATCAGAGTTGAGCCATCTTTCTGCATTTTATGCTCTCATGGCTTTTTTCCTTCAGTAGTCACTTAGCTTTGGAGCCATTATTGAGTAAAATGAGGGTTACTTCTATAAGCACTTCAGTATGGCAGCAGTCTCAATAGGCTGAGGATACTGGCAAAAGGGTGGGTAGAATATGCCGTGTGGATACACTGGACCAAAACATGATTCACATCCTGAACAAGGCATCACCAGGTCATAGCATGATAGCATGTGATTTGAAACTTAAAATTTCTTATTTTTTTTTTTTTTTTTAGAAATTTTCACTTTATATTTTGGAGTGCCGTTTAGAATTTTTCAGTTCATATTTTAGACCACGGTTTACCAGTGGTGATAACTAAAACTGTCAACATAGTGAGACTACTACTGTAGTGTGTTGGCTGTAGCCCTGGCTGTCCACTAGGCAGCTTCATCACATTCCACATTTGATGCTCATGTCAGCTCTCTACTCGTATTTCCCCATTGCCCTTTATTACTTTTTTATCGTCTTAAACAATGTCTGACTTTCCGTGCCAGAAAGTTTTTAAAGAAGCATCGCTTCATTTTGTTTCCCATGGAAGAGGAGGCACAAAGAGGGATGATAACTCTCTGGCCTCTGCTTTATTCATAAAACATTTTTGCAAAGTGCATTTAGTAATTTACCATTGTAACCACTGGCATCGGGAGCTTTCAGGGCCGAGTCCTGACACTGTATTTAGTTCATCCTTTGACTGCTCAGCTAAAACTCCCATTTGTATGCATTTATTCTGCTCTACACATTATGTTATCAGTCACTTTCAATATTTCAAAGCCACAGCAGGCTCTTTCTGACACACATTTGTCAGAATAAACTGTCTTGATTGCTATTATTACAGACTCCAGAGCCCGAGTAAGGGACAAGCTTATGTAGCACCAGAATATTGAAGCTGCCCAATAAAACAATAAACCCAGGAGGAAAAAACAGAACAAATGTATTTAAATCGATGCCTTAAATGTCTGGGAAAATCTAGGGTTATGAAATAAGTATATAGAATTCAAAAACATAAAAAGAAAATACATTGTGTTTTTGTAAAGACGATAAGGAATTGATTGAAAAATACCAGTGTCCTGCTGAATAAAGGATAGTCACATGCCTCCCTTCCCCTAATGAAGAGTTTAGACAGGCTTTGCGAATGGGTAGCCCACTAAACAGCAAAAGCTATAACAGAACCACACACTTGGACTAAAGTGAATTTTATAAAAGCTGTAAGGAACTAAATAGAGCTCCAGACACATTCCTCCCTGATCGTGTTTGATAACCTCCAAGCGTGCTCTGGAAGGAAACTGCAGGACACCTCCTGCTTCACACTTCCTTCTTACCTCATCTCTAGGTCAAGACAGCACACCAGAGAAGTAACTCCAAAACCCACTTTAGAACCAGCAAACCTCGTATCCAAAGTGATAGGGCTTCCTTAAGATTTTTCAACTTTAAAACTGATATAAAACATGACATAAGAAAACTACACAAATGATGATAATTACTGTGACAAATCTCTATTCGGAAGGAACTTAAGATATAGAAAAGGGAAGCTTTACCATCTATGGCACAGGAAACAGAATGGCTCAATCATGCTGGGTTCCTGTTTTGAGAAATTGCATAACCTTATGAAATTATCTCACATCGTATATTCTTTAATATATTTTTCTAAAGAAATATTCAACAAATTATCAAAAAAAATATATCCATAGTTTGGAAAGTCTGGGTTTTCTTTTAAAAGGAAAGGTTATCAAGGTACAAGAGTATATGCCTGCAAACCCAGAAACTCAGGAGACTGAGATAGACAGATGGCAAGTTCAAACCCAACCTGGACAACCCAGAGTGAGGGCCTGTCTCATAAAATATGCAATGGAGAAGGACTCATATTCAAAATTGAGTTATAGTATTAAAATTAGAAGAGCTGTAAAAGAAAAAGCCAAATATTTAGTTCATAAATTTCTAACTTCCAGAAATGTTATCTTTCTAAAGATATAATGTTTAATACCTAGAGTATTTAAAGCTTCACATCAAATTTTCTCATTCTAATTCTATTTGAATCATATATTGAAATATTGAAATTGTGCTTTAAATGTTCTAGGTGTCTTATTTATACAAATATTATCACGACTTTCTTACAAATATAAATAGTTTTGGTATCAGTTCTTCATAAAAGCATGATTTCATATTCACAGATAAAGCTATCACAATGAAATATGCATTTCATTAGAGACATACATTAGAAAATACTTAGAAGATTTTTGACAAATACCATCTGTAGTTTAATTTCTATGTTCATAAATGGAAATAGAAAGCCATTAAAAGTCATATGTCTTGAAATTTTCTAATTGAAGACCATGATGCAGATGGGATACAGATTTTGTCATAAAACATACTTGTATTTTAGTGCATCCCAGAAATTTTAAAATATTAATATGCTTACTAAAATGTTGATTTGATATTACAACAAAAAATAATTGATTTTGCAATCAGATTATTTTCTGAGGAAAAAAGAATTTTGTGTTTCAAGTTTTATCCACTTATACACAACAAACCACACAATCAGACGCTCAAGCACAGACACAGTGTGAGCCACACTCCTAGCTCACGGAGCCCCATCATTTTTCCTATAACAGATTCATGACTGTCACAGCAGAAAAGGCTGCTATAATCAGGATAGACAACGATTCTGACATCACTTTACTAAAACATCCTGTGAAAGACTAACATTCCCTGGAACATTTCATGTAAAGCTATTGTTTGTTTTAAGGTCCTTGAGAATAGTTCTCCAATCAGGTAGTTTTGAGGCTGTGGATTTTTTTCCCATGGATATTTTGTTTCTTCTGTTAGGTGAAAAATGTGAATATATTTTCAGTCAGGAGCTGAAAATTTCTACACTGGTAGCATCTATCTATGATAAGAAATTTCCCATCTAGCCCCAACTTCCTAAATTTAACTGTTTCTAGCCCTCTTACATACAGTGTGTTTTATTTTATTCTTGCTTTGACAAAAGAGAAAGTCATGCTATTTCAATGCACAATTTCTATAAAACTGGATATTTTTAAAAATAGAAAACATGTAGTATTTCATCCCAATGCGTGATTGCCTCCTTACAGCTTCACTCACAAATGAGTTTATGAGGAAGTAATTGAAGGACTTATAACATGGACAGTGTAAAGAAACAAAATAACAAAAATGAATAATGGTGTGATTTACCAATGCTAACATATAAAAGTACTTTTTCTCTAATATTACATCATTAGTAACTAAGAGTAAACATACTCTTAGCTAATATTTTATACTTTTAAAAATTGCCAAATCTAATTCAAACATTGCATGCACTTATTCCCAGTAGAATATTCACTCAAATATAGATTTTGTAGGCTTTACCATGAGACTTCCAAGCCACAGATATGATTGAACTGTCTGTATTTACCTGTAAACATTTATATTTGTTGCAGAGATAATGTATAGCTATTATTTCAACTCATAAAGATAATGCATTTTCATGAAGAAACTGCCATAAGAAACATGAGAAAACTCCAAAAAACTGACAAACAGCATTGCATATTAAAATTAGAAAAGGAATGTTACGAGGAAAACTACAGTTTCATACAGTTCTGTCCTAGCTAGGCGTGAGATGCATATCTGCAATCCTAGCACCCAAGAGACTGAAGCAAGAGGATGGCCTTGCTATCCAATTATACCCTTTAAAAAAGTAGAAACAAATGAAAACTACCTTCTTTAAGTCATTTAAGAATGATTTTAGAATCGGCCTCCAAATTATCTTAAAATGAGTGGTAGTTATAATGTGATGCATTTTGTAGTTACGGAAGCACTGAGACCAGGCCACTGTTAATCCCAGCACATTGTTATAACAAGATGCACTTCATACTTACAAAAGCACCGAGACAAAGCCAGTTAGCCCACTGCTATACTGTTTGACTATTTCTATTTACGTATTTGTGTCAGTATCACTCCGGCTCCTGAGATTTAGTCCAATGGTAATAATAGCTGGGGAGTGTCCTATGGATACCAAATATCGTATTTAAAGACATCTTCTGGCGTCTTTGTAGAAATTGACTGAGCCTGATTTCAATGATTTTCAAGACCTTGTGAGACCCTTGTGAATATTATGAAGGTCACTTGAAAGTTTCTGAGGAGTGTATTGGAAAAACAATGGTTAATGCTTAGCTATACGTGTGTCCCATTGCCTTCTTATTTTGTGTAAGAAATAAAAGAAATTCCTTTTAATGTGTCTGTTAGTAATCTAATAATACTTTATGTGCTTCAAAAATATATATCCCATGTAATTCTTAGAATATTGTACATATTTTCACAGGCCTTGGGTAAATGCTAACCTTGCCGTTTAGATTAACAATATATTTGAACTGCTGTATAGCTGGAGAGTTCTTACTAAGCTTGAGAATAATTCTCTAGTAGAACTTTCCCATCATAATAATTTTAGCTCTGGTAAGACATGGATGCCTTTCACCATAGTGATAGCCCTAGATGTTGAAAAAGCAAACAGAAGAAATACCGTACACTCTTTATCAAAGCCTCAAGAACAAATTTAGAAAAAAAGAAAGCAAGGGGGGTTGATCCTCTTATTTCTGGCCATCTCTGTCCCAACTTCAGAGACCTCAGACTCAGTGCTCTGATTCTCATTTGTCTATTTTCTGTGGTTGGGTTTTTACTTAAAATGTTCTACTTAAGTTTCTCCTTGGGGGACTATCTGGAAGCTACATTGAGGACAGAAATCTATAGTTGAATTGCCTGAGGTACAAATTCCTTGTATCACCTACTACAGCTGCCAATTTACTTTTGAGGGCAATCAGGATGTTCATTAGTAATTGAGTTGAAGCAGAGAGGAACTTCATTTGTACCGAGTCAGTGACCTGGATCAGTTTCAGAATGAATGTTGCACGGAAATGGACCATTCCTTTCTACTTCCACTGGGATCTGGGACAGGGTTGTTGCTCCTACCTCCTTCATTAATATGGATAGGGATTCTCAGGAGCAGAAAACAAAGCTTCATGTTTGTCATTTGCATCTTAGAGGATCATTTATATGTCATTTGTCATCAATCTTAGAGTGCAGCTAAGCTCTATAATTTGGGACTGACAAGTTGGGTTGTTTCCAGCTACATTAGTTAGCTGGTAATTGATGAAGTGTGACAATGCACTCAGGTGAATTAAAGCTTCCAGAAATGGATAAAAAAGATGTAAAAGACATATATGGAGTACAGTGAGTAGGCATCAATATAAAATGATAGAATCCTAAGGATCAACCAAGTAGTATTATTACATATTGACATACTTACTAATGCTTAATAGCAAAAGTCATGATTGTATTACCACTTTCCTATATTTGAAACGATCCTAAGGACTGGAGATTGTAAATAGGTCAAGCGATTTGCCCAAGATCATAGGAAAAGTAAATAGTGGTGCTGTTTTTAAACCCCAGTGTTCTGGCTCCAGCATCCATGATTGTAACTAACATGTCTCATCACCAGTTGTGAGGAATATCAAAAGAGACCAACAAAATCATAGTACCATCAAATTCTAAATTGTTTCCAGAGGAAAAAAAAATAGTCATAAAGGATGAAGAGACTAATAACAGCATCCTCATCATCAAGAAGTCAGAACAATTTCACTATTTTGGGTGCTTAATCTTCTGTGAATTTATTACGGAAGAAAGCAAGCTATGTGACATTTTATTTAATGTCTCTAAGAACTGGAGCACATACATGCAACATAGCTGCAATAAGAACGCACTCCAAGTAAAGCCGTTTCTATACTTGTGTGGGGTCTCCAGGTCACTGAGGTCTTCAGTGCAAGCAAGCATAGAAGTTGGGGCATAAAGTAGAGCATCTGTTAGCAGCAGTCCCAGCAGAAGGAAGAAAGCCTAGCATAGCAACCTCTAAAAATAACGGCATCAGCCCAGGTGATGGAAGAGGCATATTTATCAAGCATCCAAGGTCTGAAAGGCATTAGTTCAGGTAAAAAATTTTTAAACACTAGGGGAAATGACCCCATGGGCATCTTCAAGTTCAGAAACTAAGTGATTCCTCAGTAAGTCAAAGGAAATTCTTCTGGTGGAAAGGGAGTCAAATGAATGACACTAAGATCAGCTCACTCCCTCCTGTTTACGTATAGAGTAAGAAATGTATTACAGTCTCACCCATGCGTCACTAATAGTCATCTGAACATCATCACTAGAACATATCTAACAGAAAAGTATACCCATTAAATCTTAAGAATAAAGAAAATCTCTGAAATTAAGAGAAATTTGAAAGTTGTCATATCTAAAATGTAGCAGGGGGTTGAAGAATGGAAGGTGATAGTGTCATTTTTTTAAACATTGGATTTTGCATTTTTGCACTGTGTGATTGACAGCCTAGGCATCAGGGAAAAGTGCTGTAATGGAGACTTAGTGGGTAGCAAGTAGACCCAAGCATAACTGAGTCACCATTGGGAATTTCCATTCCCATTTGAGCATCTTTTACATTTTAAATTAGACTTCATTCTTCTGAAGCCCCAGTGGTGGAAGAACTGAAACCTTATCAAGATATAAAGTCTGACCCTATTGTAATGTTTCACTTTAAATTAAGCTTCTAATAGTCTCTTTTTGTAATAAAATTTTTCGCATACTCTTGACCTGCTATCAGGCATGAATACCAGCATTGTTATGATAATAGTGTCACAAGTAAGGCACTATTTTGATTTTTTTTCTGATGCAGACTCACAAGTATTTTTGTGAAATAGAATAAAAAAGATATAATTAGATATTAGGATTGCATGTATGAGCATCAGCCATATAAATTATTTTATGTGGAAATCAGGAAATCCTACATCTCTACCTACTTTTACTCCACGTTTCTGTGTCTCTTAAAATGCTATCTCCATCAAAATAGCTTTTATATATGTAAAATTATGGTTATTTCTCAAATTATACTTTGTTTTTCTTTAACGGAGACCAACTTAAATGGTGTTATTTTGAGTTGCCAGTAGATAGCTGAAGTTCCTAAAAGAAGTTTTATATGCAAGATAATCCTTAAAGCCAGAAAAAAGAACATAGTTTAATTTTATTGTAAAAGGAAACACATTATGAGATGCTGTTTGATTCAAGGAATATTTTAGCATTTTTAGAAACGATTCAAGAAGTAATGATACTATTTCTGTTGTCTTTGAACTAAAGAGGTTCTCACTCTTCTAACCCTGAGCTTGCAAGGATAAGTTAAAAAATAATTTTAGAATGAATTTTTTAAATTATAAATACACCAAGAATTGTAAATAGTCAGAAATGTATACTCTACTTCCAAGTCTATAATGTACCTTGCAGAGATTCATTCATTCTGGCTGAAGAAATGAGACTGAGCATTAGAAACAAAGGCCTTTATTATCCACAGTGCAGTAGACAGAAACAGCCATTTCCAACCCCAAATGTGAGGCTGGTAATTCGGAGACCAATCCAGTAAAACTTGATTAGGTCAGAAAACCTCCAACCTACACAGACACTGCTTTAAAACCTGTCCAAACATTGGCTCCAGTTACCACATGATCTCTCTTATCTGGTCATATAGAAAGCAATCTGTTGCTTGCCTGAAGAAAAACAATACTTTTATCTGAAGCCATATAACCGTACAAATATTCCTGAAGAGTACAAGACAAAAGCTGTCGCAGACATACAGGAACAAAATAGAGAGTGGCTCCCCAATAAGGACTCTTCATTAGTCACAATTCTATATCTGAGAATTAGTTTACATGATAACATTAGCTGAACACCTAAATCAATTCTTACATAGTTTCCATGGTCATTTGCAGATACACACAGAATGTGAAGATGTGAAATGCTCTATGCTCAAATCCTTGACTTGGAAATCAACTCATAGATATAAAGGGTTTGTTTTGACTCTCTACTTTAGATATTTCAGTTCATTAGTGGTTGGTCCTGTTGCTTTGGGTATATAGCAACAGAGCATAGTTGGGACACAAAATGGGACAAACACAAAATGGGACAAAATTACTCACCTAATGGCCAGGAAATAAAAGAAATAATGAAGAATCCAAGCTCTTATAATCCTACTTAAAAGATGTCTCACTACAAAGCACATCTTTGGATTTTTGCCATTCTCCATGATTGAATATTGAAGACACATGGATTTAATTGCTCAAAAATCTCAGTGTATAGGATATGTTAAAAAAAAAAAGTTCAGAGTCACAAAGAAAGAGTCACTCTAATTGAGCAAAACAAACATAATTTTTTTGTAAAGGGGGTGCACTCAGAAATGTAAACACACAGAGACAAGAACTTAAGTTTTATACTAACTTATGTGTTGATCCCATGCCTTTTCCCCATTGGCTGGGGATCAGCCTCACAGTCCTATTCAAGAATCAGAAGGCAGGAAGTAAGGGGGTTGGAGCCATAACAAAGGCTTTACTGGGTTTGATGAGAAGATTAAAACCCTTGCATAAAAGTTTCAGGGGATAAGAGAGATACAAAGACTTGAGTTCCTTGTCCTAAACACAAGTCCTACAGTATTCAATAGAAACTATTTAGATTTAATGTTTCTTTCAAATGTCTTCCTGTAAGTCATTGGTGATGTGTGTCCTGGAGGACCCTAAAACAATACAGACTTGCTCTTGGTGACCCACAGTAATTGGTGGTAAGACCATATTGCTGAATATATAACACAGATCATAGGACATGGAGACATTAAACTGGAGCTGAGATGAAAGCCTCCTCATTAATGACTAGCTTTCATAGTGCAAGAAGATACTATGCAAGCTGCTGGGGGAGAAGAATGAGCAACAGCTTTTTCTGACTGTGAGTGCTATGGGTCAACCTATGACTAGCTTTGAAAAATGCCCTCATTGGTGCAACAGTTCCATGAATACTAAGGGGTTGTCTGAGTTACTTTTCTATTACTGGGATAATACACCAAGACAATTTACAAAAGAAGGAGTTTATTTGGAGCTACAGCTGCAGAAGGTGAGTCTATGACCATTATGGTAGAGACCACACAGGAGCAGGCATGCAGAGATAGTGCTGGAGAAGTAGCTGAGAGCTTATGTGGGATCATGAAAGTAATTTTAGGCAGGAATCTAAATCTTAGGCTAGAACAAAAAAGTAGGCTTCAGACATGAAAATGACTTTGTGCTAGGACAGGGAAGTAGGCTCAAATAGTTTGGTCATCCTGATAAACTCTTAGAAACAGTGATTATAGGAATGATCATGGAACTTTGTTTATTGCCTTGCTTTTTCTTTGACTATTTGTGTTTATTGTCTTTCTTGTTCCTTGACTATTTGCATCTATTGTATTGTCAGTTCCTCAACCTAGAACTGACCTTAATACTTGCATGTAATTAAAATGGTATAAAAGCAAAAAAGGAGGAGAGGGTGGGATGGGGTAGGGGGTTACTAGAGGTGGAGGAAATGGGGAAAAGGGATGACATCTGAAATGTAAATAACTAAAATATCCAATTTAACAAAAATAAACAGAAGCATACTTAAATCAAGTTTAGTGTGAATCTTTTGATCAAAATGTGGCCAGAGCCTCACAGGAGTCCAGTTTATTCCTCCTAGGAAATATGATTAAGGATTTGAGATCTCTCCTCTCTCTCTTATCTCTCTACTGTCTCTCTCTCTCTCTCTCTCTCTCTTCTCTCTCCTCTCTCTCTCTCTCTGTGTGTGTGTGTGAATGTGTGTGTGTCTGTGTGTAAAACAATACAAATACAACTGTAGAGTTGGCCAATGTCTTACCTTCACTGTCATCTATAGTCAGTCCTTAACAAACCAAGAATGTCACCTATCAGCCTAAGTGACACTGTGGCTTTGTTCTCAAAGGCCCCCAGTGACTTTCACTCTCAGAATCCAAGCCACAGTCTATATTCTTCCAGCTTCTGTCCAGCCTCTGATATACGGCTGCTGACTTCAGTAGACTGCTCTCCCTGACTCCTGAATCATTCTGCTCCAGCCACCATGGCTTTCTAGCTCTTCTTGGACCAGCCATCCAAGATAGGTTCCTTCCTCAGTAGCTTGTCACTTACTTATCCTCTACCCAAAATTTTCTTTTATGTGTGTTTTGTTTGTTGTTCTTTTTGAAACTAGTGTATATTAGGGTTTGTTTGTTTGGGGGTTTTTTTTGTTTTTTTGTTTGTTTGTTTGTTTGTTTTTTAACAATTTAAAACTTCTTGCTCTCTTTCCAAAGCACTAAATTTTTATTCCTTCATCTTTCAGGAGTTATTTGTTTAAATATCATATCCTCACTTTCGCTGTTACTACTTAAACTTACCATCCCCACCCCCACCCCACCCCAACACATAGGTCTTTGTTACTTTTCTATTACTGTGAAAAGACAAAAAGCCAAGGCAAGTTAAAAGGAAGAATTTCAGTGAGGTCTTGCTTACACTTTCAGAGGATAAATCTGGCAGGAACTGTAGGAATCATGGCACCAGAACAGTAGCTCAGAGTTTACTCTCTGACCCACAAGCAGGAGGCAAAACAACAAACAAACAAAAACAACAAAACAAACTAAAATCAAAAAAACCAAGACTGGGCCTGCTGTGGGCCTTTGAAACCTCAAAACCTATCCCCAGGGACACACCTCCTCCAACAAAGCCAAATCTTTCCCAAAATAGTTCCATCCACTAGGACCCTTGAATTCGAAGCCTTTGTGACCATTCTCATTCAGATGACAAGCAACCACGCCCACAGCACTCTCCAACAGTCTCCCAGGCTTTATGGCTCTTTGTAGCACTATGGCCACCTGATATGAAATAAACATTGTGTCCTCCCCACAATATGCAAGGGTCCTTACTCATTTCATTCTTGGATACATACTCAATATCTAAAAAGTGCCCCTTTCAAAAAAAAAAAAAAAAAAAAAAAAAGATCTGAAACGTTTGTTTGATAAATGGAATTTAAAAAAAATCTCTTGAAGTTTTGCATGGCTTTCTTTCTTGGAGTACTTTAAGCTTTTCCTTCAACTGCTTCTAAGCTAGCACCTGAGAACATTCCTTTAAAACACATAAATAGAGTGAGTCAGACCTTGGGTTCAGCAAAGCTAGAAAAGTAATTGGAAAAAGTGAGCTAGGTATTCCCAAGCTGTCTTGAAAAGGAAGGAATGGGGACTCTGCATTTTTACATTGACAGCAACATTGTTAGTAGCATGAGAGTTGATATTAGACCATCAAAATAAAACTAACTGAAAAAAGTAACAAACCCAGTCACAAAAACTTGTGCTGTGTCTTTAATTTCTTCATCCAATAGTACCAAATCAAACCACTCCCTCCTAGAGGAAAAAGAATACTTTTCCCTTAGAAAACAAAGCAATTAGATTCTGACTAAACTGCCCACAAAACATGAAGTGTTTCATTTACCTAACTGAGAAGACTCAGCTTGTTTAAATCCTAAGTAAAGAAGCAATCTCCAGTAATAGAAAACAGCCTGTTGTAAGCATGCCTCTCCCTGCACGTAAATAGATACCCATAAAGTCAGATGCAGCATGTGGCCACAGACAACCAAGGCTGAATGGAACAAATGCCGTGCAGCTTAGAGACAGATGGCAGGTTGCGTGTTCATGTGAATTCTGAGTTTTTTCATCAAGATTTTTTTTTCTTGTTATATTATAACCCAGCTTTTCCATGGGTTACAAGTAAGGCTCTGTAATCAAAACATGCTTGAAATTTAGAGATTCAAACCCAAGGCAGAGCAAAGGCCTTCTGTCTTCCATGAGTGCTGTACAAAAAAAGATGGACTGATTCGAGCTATTCACCTTACAGATGTTGCTATATACAGGCTGGTCTTGTATTCATTCTGCTGAAAATAAAGAAGTCCTTTTAAAGGACTTTTAAAGTTCTTGTGTTCATGGCAAAGAATTCATAGCAAAGATAAATGGTTTGACATGGAAATAGAGACAGTTTATTGAGACAAAAGATAGCACTCCTGAGAATAGGTATGGGGTAGGGGAAAGACATGTATTTGTACATACACACACACATACACACACGTGTATATACACATATAATTATATTATATAATGTATATCATAATATAGTAAATAACATATATGTATACATACATACACACACACACACACACACACACACACACACACACACACATATATATATATATATATATATATATATATATATATATATATATATTATGTCAGCAACAGAATAACCAGCAACAGAATAACCATTTATACGTTTTTACAAAGCACCTGTCTCTCCCACATTTGTGTACGAGCACTTTTGCTGGGCATGCTTTACTTATTTCATGAAGCCCAAGACAAGAAGAGCTTCCAGTTTCATTTCTGCTTCCATCTCAGCTCCACTTTGTTGCTTTATAAGAACAGCACTAGTCTGTTTCTACAAGCAACTTCTCTGTGTCAAGACTCCATAAGTTAGCAGATTTGTGTGGTTGTGTGTGTGTGTGTGTTTCTTCATGAATTATGGTTATGTGCATACAAATACAACATGACCTTGGAGTGAGAACCATATAATATAGACAAGAGTGAGACTGTGATGTGAAGGAGCTAAAGGCCATTACATGCTGTACAGATGAAGTCACACTTCATGATGGAAGAGGCTTTCTGTAGAACTTAGACACTTGGGTGAATAATTGCATGTATTATTAAATTCATGACTAGAAACTAGTTTTTCAGTTTCCTGATTTCTGTATTTTAAGAAGGCAATCTAAAACTCTAATGTAGTAATGGTGTCACTTGAAATTTTTCCCACATGAAGAGTAGTTAATTCTGATATCTCACTGAAGAAATGAGAGACTATTTTAGTCTGTACTGTGTGGGGTATTTTGCTTAATATTGCCTAGCTATGAATGATATCTCTGTTCAAATGCATCTTGACTCTATAGAACCTAAATTTTAGTCCTGCAGAAGACAAGAATTCAATCTAGATGGAAGATAAGTTGAAATGAGTCACAAGTTCATAGTTCATATGTAATGTGCTCAAGCTGTGCTCTGGCCACCAAAGTGCCAGTTAAGTGGCCTGTGAGCAAAAACCTGAAGTAACAAGAGAATAAGCTCTGCTGGCATCCGGAGAGGAGAAGTAAAGCAGAGAGACTTGTGTTGCAAAGGCTCTGGGGAGGAAACTTGATTACATACCAGAAACAGCACAGGGCTAAACATAATAAGCAAAAGACGAGCTGTAAATAAAGTCAGAGGGGTTGCCAAAAACCATATGCCAATGCCAGAGTTTTTTTTGTGACTGTATTGAGGAGATATGAACATTTACTCATCCTGGTAGAAAACCCAATTCCGAAATAGTGAGCTAATGTGCATATGGGGCTACTTAAGAGAGTTGATCCGTGGTTACAATAGAAGACTCATTGCCAAAAGTCAACCCCAGCAAGGGCAACAACTTAGAAAAGCTGGAACCTTGGGGAGGGAGAAACCTTGTGACTCCAGGAAGTTTTAGGGAATTATTCTGAATTATTAACATCCTGTTTTGAGTTTCACTGAATTCCTTCTGTTGAGAAGGCAGTATAAATTTTAAGCAGGAAAATGCTGTTATCTCAATTAAAAACATTTATAAAGTATTATTTTTTAAATTTTTAAACAATATAGTTTGATAATATTCTTTCCTCTTCCCAGGACTCCTTTCAGATCCTCCTCTCCTTTCCCCAGCCACCCATTCAACTTTATGGGCTTTTTTTTGTTTTGTTTTTACTCTTTCTTAAAAACAGAACAGCAAAATTCACATATATGCACACACATGCACGAAGCACACACACATCAACAAAACATAGAATTCACTTTGAATTATAAAAATACTCCTGACTCTGAGACCTGCCCGGAATATAGTTGATATGCCCAGCATTCATCAAATCATTCGTCAATTACATTGATGAAAACTGATTTTTTTTCTCCCTTAGTAGCTATCAACTATCAATAACTTCTTAACTTGTATCTATTCCCTTTCTCAATGTTGCGTTTTGTCTATCTTGATTTTGTACATGTCTTAAACATTTGTCACAGTCTCTGTGAGTCCTTATGTGTATTATACCTATTGTTTCTAAAAATTATATATTATTTCTTTGGAGTCATCTATTTTTTTCTGCACAGATACATGAATCTCCTGGGGACAGGGTTGATAAAGACATTCCATTTAGAGCTGGTTGCTCCAATGTTTGTTTCATTCTTCATGTTTTCAAATTGTGGAAATTTATGTTAGTTACCACCAGTTACAATAAAAACCTGTGTGATAAGGATTGAACAACTGATCTATGGGTATAGTAACATGTGATCAAGAGTTGGTCTATTGCCATGTTTATTTATCAAATAACAGTAGTAAGTTTTTCCTCTAGGCCCAAGACTGATCTGGTCTTAGGTTTTTGGTCTCACTAACAATGTCAGTTATGGGTTCTATCTGATGAAGCAGGCCTTAAATCAAATTTTTTAAAAGTGCTTGGTTATTCCCATAGTATTTTGCCACTATTGCACTAGTGGGTGTAACTTACAAGTAGGATGCTATTGCAGCTCACAGAATTCATAGATTGATGAGACTAATGGTTGTTTCCCCTCTGACAACATGTATAATACCTTGCAGCATTGTGAACACCAGTAGGCTTAAGCTCTGAGTTGAGGGCCCTCTTGCCTTCTCCATTTACTGTGTCATAGGATGTGGTGAGTTGAATTTTGGAATGATAATAGTTGATGGTGTTATAGGCAAATGACCCTGGTCAAAGTGAAAGCAGGGAAGCTCCTCAGCTATGTGGTTTGACTTAACTGGAATGGTAGTGGTGAAAAGACAAAGGACACAACAGTGTGATTCTGAATAGGTAAGAGAATTCACTGACAGATTGAATGTTGGATTCCAATAAGCACATTCATAAAGTCAGAAAATCAAAAATAATAGAATAAGATAGAAACTCCACAGAAAGTTCATTATGGGGTAGGGTAGACCTAAAAATCAGGAGTTGAATTGGAATATGGGACTTCTGTGACTGCATAGTTCCCCCTGGCTTCAGTTAGATCTTTCTGTGCTATGCTGGAAGTAATTCTCTGATATGAGTGCTAACTTCACTCTTTCTGAGGCTCATTTTTTTTCACATAAGTTATATTTATTTTTAAACTATGTGCACATGTCGGGTTATCTGTGAGTGCAGGTGCCCATGGACTTCAGAGAAGGGTATTGAATCCCCTGGGGCTGAAGTTACAGTGGCTGTGAGCTACCGTATGCATCCTGGGAATTGAACTCAGGCCCTCTGCAACAGCAGCAAGCATCCTTAAGTACTGAGCCTTCTTTCTAGCTTGTATTTCATCCTATTTATTTTTTATTGGATATTTTCTTTATTTACATTTCAAATGTTTTCTCTTTTCCTGGTTCCAACCCCCAGCCCCCTATCCCATTTCTCCCTCCCCTGCTTCTATGAGGGTGCTCCCATACTGACCCACTCTTACCTCCCCACCCTTGCATTCCCTTACACTCGGGCATTGAGCCGCCACAGGACCAAGGGCCTGTCCTCCCATTTATGCCCAACAAGGCCATTTTTTGCTACCTATGCAGCTGGAGCCATGGGTCAGTCCATGTGTACTCATTGGTTGGTAGTTTAGTCCCTGGAAGCTCTGGGGGATCTGGTTGGTTAATATTATTGTTCTTTCTATGGGGCTGTAAACCCCTTCAGCTCCTTCAGTCCTTTCTCTAACTCCTCAATTGAAGACCTATGCTCAGTCCAATGTTGGCTGCAAGCATGCATCTCTGCATTTGTCAGGCTCTGGTAAGGCTGAAGCTCATTTTTTATCTGAATCATGAGAACAACAGAACCAAATATACGGGTTATAGATATTGCTATGGTTAAACAAGAAAAAAAAATATCAGAAACAGATTTAATCTAAGACAAAGTGGAACAACATAAAGTATTATTTATAAACTTTTTCTGGCAAGACATGAACAAATGTTTCTTCACTTCAGCTAGGGCACAGACATCAGACAAAACTTAGGATTCCACCAAAGTCCAACCTAGCAAGCCAATCAACTTATTGTGTTATCTCACAGAAGGATGGGTGAGCCAGAGCAGCTGTCACTACAACATTCCATCCCAGCATGGTTGATAACCTCAGTGAAGCTGCACCGTGGAGCCTTTCAGCCAACTTCCTATACCGTGTGTATACAGCTTTCCAAATATTATTTGTGTTGAGAGGAGGGAAAACAGGGCCTTCACTCCAGGGTGAAGGTCTTATGACATTTCTCTCCTCTTCTTCCTTACAAATGCTAGCTCCATTTCCAAAGAAATCTCTACTCCAAAATGACAATGTATACTCATATTATGCCTAGAGTACAATGCCATACTATAACATTGTATATAAACGATGAATAAATAGCACTTATTATAGGTATTATTAAAACAGATATGAATTTTTTTAGAACTATAAAAATTATTTCCAAATGATTGTATTGTGGTATTGACATAAAAAGTGACCCATAAATCTATGAAATAAAAGAGAAGACACAGAAGTAAACCTACCCACTTATAACTACTTGATGTGGACAAATGTGTCAAAGCAACTGTTAGAAAAAAAAAAGAGATGGTATCATAAAAACTAGATACCCATATGCAGAAAAATGAAATTGTATCCCACACAAAATTCAACTTCTTAATTTAAGACCTAAAACCCTGAAACTGTGAGAGAAAGTCAAACAAAGCATGTCAACATAGAGGGAACAAAATTACTTTCAGAAATGGACTCCAGTAGCACAGGAAATAATTCCAAGTACTGATACATGGAATTACTTGTAATCAAAAAGCTTCCACACGGCATCGGAAATCATTAATCAAGTAGAGAGACAGTCTAGAGAGTGGAAGAAAAACCTTTGCTTGTTACACATCTGACAAAAGAGTAATATCTAGACTAAAAACTAAACACAAAGAAATCAAACAACCCACATAATAAATAGTAAAGTACAGGTAGCCAATAAATCTATTGAAAAACGTACTCAATATCCTTAGCTCTAAGGGAAATGAAAGTTAAAATTACACTGAGATCCCACCTCACTCTCTTAAGTGTGACTTCCACTAAGGAAACAGCAAATGCTGATATGAATGTGAGCAAAACCCAGCCCTTATACACTGGTGAGAGGAATACAATTTAGTCTAGCCACTGTGGAAACCAATATAAAGCTGCCTCACAAACCTAAGAGAGCTTATATGTGACCCTGCTATACCACTCCTGGGTATATACACAAATGACTCTAAGCCAACAAACCACATAGACACCTGGGAATTGATGTTTGTCCTCAATGGAGTTTTATTCATCCATAAAGAAAGACAAAGCTATGTTGTTTGTTAGAAAGTGAATGCCGTGTAGACAATAAGCAAGATTCAAAAATACAGACATTCCATATTTTATCTTATTTTTTGGTCCTGGAATTAACATTAGTTTATAATTAAAGACACCACTCTTATTATTGTGGCAGTTCCAATTAAATTTCAGTGTGAGCTTTGAGATGTTCAAACCACAACAGAGATTCTGCACAGAGCTATACCAACCTAACACAGAAGTGCATTGCTTTTGATAATGCATATTCCACAATGGGTAGAGAGACATTCTTGTCAGAACGACCTAAGACAGGCTCAGTCTTGTTTATGAAATAAAAAAAGGGGGGGGAGAGGTGGAGAGCTTTTGGGGCTGCTTGGTAAGAATCTGACATGGGCCAAGGACAAGGAAATGAGTTGCTTGACAGGAATATGACATTGGCCAAGGACAAGGAAGTGGGCTTCAGGTAGGAAGCTGACATTAGGCTAGAACAAAGAAGTAATTTCAGGCAGGAATCTAAATATTAGGCTAGAACAAAGAAGTAATTTCAGACAGGAATCTAAATTTTAGGCTAGAACAAGGAAGTATGCTTCAGACATGAAAATGACTTTGGACTAGGACAGGGAAGTTGGTTCAGATATTTTGGTCATCCTGATAAGCCCTTAGAAACAGTGATCATGGGAGTGTTCATGGAATTTTGTTTATTGCCTTGCTTGTTCTTTGACTATTTGTGTTTATTGTCTTTCTTGTTCCTTGACTATCTGCATCTATTGTATCGCTAATTCCTCAACCTAGAACTGACCTTAATACTTGCATGTAATTAAAATGGTATAAAAGCAAAAAGGAGGAGGGGTAGGATGGGGGGTTCTAGGGAGGGAGAATGGGGAAAAGGGATGGCATCTGATATGTAAACAAATAAAGTATCCAATAAGAAAAAGAAGAAAAAAGGCAAGCACAAAATCTGCCTTATATTTCCTTTCCCAAAATTAGTTGAATGCAATATTTGATCAGTAGGGTGGGATTGACATAAAATACTTATTTTCTTGGTAATGTCTTCTCTCCTGCCATTTCGTGATCATAAGCATGGACATGGTGTAATCTGTGCCAGTATTATGCTGTTAAACACAGTTTCATAAATTCAACATATTGAAGTTGTTTCTGCAGAATTTTACTATATGTGTACATGAGATATGGTGGATTAATGCTTAGTCCTTTCCCTAGAGAAAGTTCAAAACCGAAAGGAAAAAACAAGTAGAGGACCAATGCATTATGTGATAGCTATGGGGTAGTCAGACTTTGCGGAGGGATAAATAAAGTGAACATGTCTCACAGAATGATGGGGTTTGAGGCATCTTGATTCTGTGTCTGGGTAGACTGAAGAGAACAAAATACTACCAGAGTAATATACAGCAAATGCTAGCCATTTAATAAATTCTCGTGGTTGGATTCACTATGTATTAACAACTAGATAAACTTACATTTAGAGAACATCATCCACATAGCTTCAGGGGAGTCATTTCTGGGTGCACTGTGAGGGTCCTCCCTTATTGCTAATCCCAGGCTTCTGTCATTTAGATCTTTATTTGAGGACTCCAGGATGTCACAAGAATAATATAATTTCACAGAATAGGAACACATAAATTCTAGTGAGGATGACTCCTTAAGAATATTCTAGAATTGAGAGAGAGGGGGAGAGAGAAAGAAAGAGAGGAGCAGAGGCAGGCAGGCAGACAGACAGACAGACAGACAGACAGACAGACAAATAAGCAGAGCGATCAGAGATTTAAAGCCACTTGCTTCCAGAGTTCAATCCCTGGGATCCATGTGAAGATGGAAAAAGAAAATATTTCACAGTAAATTAGAAATAATAACCTGTAGCATTAATGTAAGAAAGGACAGAAATAATGTGTTTATCAAATTAATATAAGACAGTACTTCAAAAGATTTCAAATTTGAGATTTATAAAAAATCCTACTTTTGTGTATATTAAAAATAGAAACTTGTCAGCCAGCAATTTATTTTTTAATTAAACCACTGAAAACCTGTCTTGTGATCATTTCTCACCTAATGTCCAGAAATACAAAGGCAAATAAATTTTCTGTTGTCCCACATACTTTACTTCAACTAATTGAAAAAAATAAAAACTTCAGCATGTCCTGGTAAGACCTGTACATGGGGTGGTGTTGTGGTGGGGAGAAGATCAGCAGCCTGAGGAGGAAAGGCAAGGCTTTTGAAAGCTGGGAGCATCTCTGCTGATTGAGAAGGGCTGGCATCTCTGCTGGACAGGAGGTCCATTTGGCCTAGTGCATCTTGGTACCCAACATCACTGTGAGATTTTCCCTTTCCAAGCCCTGGCTGTAGTGGGAAAAGGAAGAGCCTCCTGTGGAGAAAACTTATCTCTACTGCCTCTGAAGAACCATGATTTGAACATGAAGTACCTTTTTATGGGTTTAAGCTATCAAAAGAGAAGTCTGCAGATGGGTTTCCTAGGGAGCAGTGGTCTCAGGTGTCAAGACTCAGGACAAACCACTATTCTTGTCATCATGTGGCCACAGAAATACATGACAGAAGCTTCCATTCTCTGACAGGGAATGTAACAGTGTTTGCCTTATATTTAGCCTTAAAATTTACAAGTTACATTCGCATATAAACATTGTAGTACTTTTGATTATGTGACAAAGATAATACCCAGGAACTGAATTTTTTTAACCCATACATTCATTTTATCTTTCGTTTAAACTCACTGAGTGAAAAAAGATTTCATGCAATGTGCTGTGGAATTGGCATAGAGCTTTCCGACAAACTCCAAGTATCTCTCACTGACTTGGGTGAAAGGGGCTGATACAGGGCTATTGCTTTTCAAGATTATCAAATACAGCAATGGGCTGCATTGTTGTTAAGATATCACTGTAAACTCAGAGCTTTTTTTTTTCTTTTTAAAGCCATTGTTTTTCTTCACTCTAAGACATGGTGATTTGTTGTACACTAACTATGGTTAATATTTTAGTGGCATTTTTGTTTCCTCTTCCATTAATCAGAGTCAGATCTCCAGACTGCTGTTCTTGGGATTGTATTCTGCTGATAACCTGACGTGTTCTTGGGTTTGAGTTTGTAAAATGGTCCCAAACAGGACTGATGTGCTCAGACTCGGGGAACTAAGGAAGAATTCAAAGATTGCAGGGTGAGATATGGCTTCCTGTGCAGCCCAGTCTGGCCTTGAACTTATGTCTCTTCCTGTTTCATCATCCTCCCTAGTTTGGGATTCAAGTGTGTCCTACCACACCCAGCAATCAAGGCAGAGCTTCTTGTTAGTATGCTGTTTCTGCTGTTTGGTTTTGAAATAGGATCTCATTGTCTAGCTATGGATAGCCTCAAAGTCGCTATGTTAGTCAGGCTGGCCTCACTCACACAGAGATATACTGCTTACATGCAAGTAGAAGGCCGTGACTTTGATCACTATCACCTATACAAATAATGCTGAGCATGGTGCCATGTATTTGTTATCTCAGTCCTGGGGAGGTGCAGACAGGGGCTCACTGACCCATCAGCCTAGGCTAATCTGTTGGCCCCAGGTCCCAGACCCCAGTAAGAGACCCTGCCTCAAACAAACAAAACAACAACAACAAAATATCACTATTAATATCTCCTGAGTACCATAGACAAAGAGAGAGAGAGAGAAAGAGAGAGAGAGAGAGAGAGAGAGAGAGAGAGAGCAAAATAGATCTGACAACAGATCATTTGAGCTTATCCTAACCAATAAGCTATTGGCTATTGATAGCTGTTTGGAGAGGAAAAGGCAGTTTTCTTTAATTGTGTTGCCACTGGTAAGTCTACCATGCAGTAGCACAGTAGCAGGTGTGTGTGTGTGTGTGTTTGTATGTGTGAGCATGCTGAGATTAGAGACATGTGCCTCTACTACAAGAGCATTTTGAGATTGATCTTAAGAATTCATGGGGTCGTATCTACTATGAAGAAAGACTGATGCCATAAGTGTAACACATATTTGCTACGAACTGTTTCTAGGGATTGAAGAGATGGCTCAATGGCTAAGAGGACCCGAGTTTAATTCCCAGCACACACTTGGAAGATCACATCATCCAAAGTTCTCTTCTGGCCTCCGAAGGCACCATGCATCCACACACTGTGTTCGCATAAATACAGGTGAAACACAAAACAAAAATATATACAAGCAAAAACACACATCTAATGTGGCAGCAGAGCGATTTCTATTCTACGAGTTTTGGATTCTGATGTGGCATTCGCTGTGATCCTCTGGAATCTTGTTTTGGTGATTTTGTTTGTGTAGCAGGTACACAATCACTTGACATGAGACATGTGACCACACAATCAACACTTACTCAGACTCATCATCTCCATTGGGCCTTATGTGACAGCAGTGTGCCTTATCTTTTATGCTTTTAGCACTTTAGAAATCACTAGAGGGAGAAGAGTCTAGGCTGAGTTTGCCTTATCCAAGTTCCTCGGGACCAAAAATGTTTGAGGCAAGGTAGTTTTTGTTTGGATTGGTTTGGGCTTTGTTTGTTTGGATTTTATATTAGCATAGAATATACTGGTTGACAATGGTCACTAATTACCTTGGAGCACTTTGGACTTCAGATTTCTTGGTAGAGAAGTTCAGTTTGTTTGTGAATACAGTGATTCGGGGAGATAATCATGTTTATAGTGGAACCTGTGATGCTGAGAATCATGCTTACGGAAGGTGCTTGGGAATTAAAATGTAAACCTACCAAAAGTCTTTAGCACACTCATAGAGCGTTTGTAGCATAACACATGGCACAATAAATACTATCTTATTATGGTTGCTAAAAATAATATGCTTCAGAGTGTGTGCCACATGCTTTTAATCCCAGCAAATAAGATTAAAGCAGAGGCAGGAGGATCTCTGTGAATTCAATGTCAGCCTGATCCACGTAACAAATTCTAGGCCAGCCAGGAGTAAGTAAATCGTAAATCAGCAGAACATCAATGATTAACACATTAACTGTACTACTGATAGTAAGGTAAGAAATAAGGATGGAATTCACTGTAAAATAAGTCAATCTTCGTGTTTTTAAAATTTCAACTCCACCTAAAGATGAGTCCTTGATTCTGGAGGTGGAGCTCAGGGCTAAGGATTTGGCTCCATGGATAAGAGTGCTTACTGAGCAAGCACAGGATGTGACTTTAACCTCCAGCACCCCACAAAAACCTGGACAGGGCCACATCTGTGCCCATAACTCCAGTGCTAGGGGTGTGGAGGGAGCAGGCCAGAATCAGGAAACTGCTAGGGCCTGCCGTCGCTGGCTTGGTAGAAATGACACACTCCAGGTTCACTGAGAGACTGTGTCTCAAGGGAATAAAGTGGAGAATGATAGAGCTCTATACCCAACATCTTCCTCTGTTCTCCCTGTCCGTGCACACAAACACACACACACACACACACACACACACACACACACACACACGCACAGGCACAAGTACCTGTGCACACATATCTGCATGTATACCACACATAACATATGCCACATATGCACACAGAAAACCCCACAGCGAAACTTTAGGAATGTGGTTCAGTGACATATTACTGGATCAAGGCCTTGAGCTCATCTTTAGGGCCACATCTCCATTTTTAGAAAGGCAGCCAAGAGGGGAAGAGAGAAAAGTTAGACCTTTTTTTGTTTCTCCCACTTCTCTTGCATAAAATTTATATAACATATTTTGATTAGTTACTTTTTAAATTTCATGTGATTTTCAGACACACACACACATTACAGACAGATAAATAGATGGATGGATTTATGGATGAATAGATGGATAGATGAATGGGTGGATGGGTGGTTGGAAAGAGAGACAGAATACAGGTTCTCATACCTCTGTCTTAATCTCAGTTGCTAGGATTAAAGGCATATGGCACAACACTTGAAAGCCTATCATTTTTACTGATAATAATAAGATAGTTTTTATTGTGCCATGTGTTATGTAAGAACATTCTATGAGTGTGCTATAAAATTTGGTAGGTTTACCGTTTAATTCTCACACATATTATGTGAGTATATATTCTACACAGTTTGAAACAACAACCTACCAAAAATCAAAAGTGACTTGTGACTGGGTGTTTTTTTTTTTTTAATTACTACTTGAAAGTTGACTATAATGGTTGTTTTAAAGTCCCAACAATACACTTCTAAAGCTATCTTTCTATTGGAGTAAGTTCTGGAAGATATATAGGATATATTAAATATACTAGGATATATTAGTGTCATAGTAAGACCTTAGGGAATGGTCATATAAAACAAAGCACATAACAGATATAATACAGTATATACCTAGTAAAGTTTGCCTAAAATGATGGTTCTTCCTCTCACAGCAGGTACCTTCAGCTATTCTTCTCCCACACTGGTTTCAGCCTGTTGGAGCCAGAGATGGCTTTGCTCTTAGCAGTAGGGTCCCTTTATGTGAGGAATCATGCCCATGACCCCTGAAGCTCAGAGCCGACCTATGCTGGATTTAGTGAAACCAAGATCTTACAATGAAGAATCGCCATGCTTTGGCAAATTCTTGTGTAATAGCAACAATTGAAGACAGGGAGACAGAAGCATGCTTTCTCTATCACAACTACAAAAACAATAGCCACTATCACGAGCAGAGAACCAGTCCCAAAAGCCTATTTGCATTTCGTAGAAAACCTTCATTTATTAAAATAAATGTATGCACCTATATCTATTTATCTAGGCTTCTGAATTATTAGGTACAGAATTTGTATTATTTGGAAAATGAATTATTTGCTAATTTAATAGGTGGATATGTTAGCTTCCCATCACTGTTACAACGCAACTGAGATAAGGAACTTAAAAGGAGCAAAAGGTCGCTTCTGCTCACAGAACAGCAGTTTCCACCTATAACTACTTAGCACTGTTACTTTGGGTATGCAGCAACAAAGCATCATAGTAGAAGCACATGGTACTGGGAACCTCCAAGGCCCTGGGATACAGAGAGTGAAATGGGGCCTATATCCCCTACAAAAGCATATTCTAATGACTTAACTTCCTTTAACTTTCCTCATTCTTTGTCAGATCTACTGCTTCATAACAGTGTCACAGGCTGTCAACCAAACATTTAAACCTATAGGTCTCTGGAGGCACATTTAAGATCATATCAGAGCATCAGGCTATTCTGATCCTTACACAGGGGGTTAGATTCTGGCACACACTGGTGTCTGTTTCTGGAGGCACTGCAAAGCTGAGGATTTTGAATACTGAAACACAGCATTCACCTTCTTTGGGGGGGGGACACAAATGAAAGAATCACTACGTGCTTATTTTAAACACACATCATGCTCCATCTATGCTTCATTCTTTAAAAAAAATTCACTACCAGGAGCCCTGAGAAGCTGCTGTGAGCCCATCCAAAAAGATCAGGACACTAGGCAAAATGATGTAAATAATTTAATAAGAACTAGAACCTTCCAGGCAGTGCAGACTTGCACAGAGGTGGCCCAGCGTGCATTTGCTTTGCAATCAGCCTGTGTCTGAGATGGCCTTGTCAGCTAGGACCGGATGTCAGTTACTTTGTTTTTATCCCCAGGTTGGCCAAAGATGCTTTCCAAGAAGGTTCATAAGCACTCTAACAAGTGTGCCCCTCAATAAAAAGTTATTCCGAGTATTTTGATACAGAATTAGGTAAAAGAATCTGATTTTTTAAAAAATTGCTGCTTTTGCTGAGACATAAAGTCTTACCTGCATACTGAGGCTCTGAAACCCAGGCCACTGATTAGACTCAAACCCAGACACCCAGACGTTATCCCTCGGTATTTTGGTTTTCATGGATTTCCTGTCACGTGCCAGCCTTAGAGAACTTAACATGTCTCACTCACAGGGTTTTCCCCATTGTCAGCATTAGAAACTCTAGGAACAAGCACTGTATATTGTCCACCTAATACAGAAAGCCTTCCACAAGTTGATCAAGTTGAGTCGGCTACACAGCGCTCTGTTTCCCCACCTATCAGTTTAGATGATAATTTCTATCTACTTCACAGGGGTGTTCATCAAAATTCAGTGAAACCCTGAACTCACAAACCTTAAAAGTAAACAAACAAACAAACACCACTGACTACATCATCCCCCTTAAGGCTTCATCTGAGCATCCTTATCCGGATGCAAGCAAGACCCCGCTCTCAGTTCATTCCACCTGCTTTTCTTATCTTTCTCCCTGCGCACTAAAAGGAACTTGCAGTCAGAGAACATGTCCATCAGAAGCCCATATATCACTTCCAGACTACACTGCAGTGTCAAGACCACATAGCCCCAACACAAACTACTCTGATCCCAGTTTCTAAGCCAGTGGGTCACTTCTACACCACTCCCATGCTTTCCTGGGCTTGTGGGTGACCCTCGGTAGCTTGTTGTTTGCAAGATGAATTGAGTGGGAAAATGTATATCCTGTCCACTTGCGTGAGGGCAGAGGACCGCATGGAACAGGATCAAGCTGAAATAAGAACACATTTTAAAGTCTTTTGATGACTTAACCTACAACTTTTAAATATGCAGAGATGTGGTGTTCTATCTCCTGCTGTGCTTTTCCCTGGCTCCACAAACACTCACATGCTGGCTTTTGGCACTATTCATCATTTTGAGCACTTAGAGTTGGTTCCCATGTTTTTTTTTTTTTTTTTTTCAGAATTTACTATTAATTATTGTTGCTAAATATTTTAATTTGGGAAGGAAAAATATACTACTCTGCACTGCAATAATTCTTGAACTGCTTCTGCTAGGCAAAGCCTCAGCCATTTCTCCATTATTGTGACGCCTGCTGAGAGCATTTTCACACTTCGGGGTGGACACTTAGATACAGGGATACTGGCTTCTTCTCACATCATCTTTGAAAAAAAAATACATAAATTCCTTTTCTCCTTTGGTAGGCAAAGATAAGCCCCTTAAAAAGTTGAATGTGGAAGGGAGATAAGGAGATTACACAGTCAACTCTAAACTTGAAATCGTCTCTAAACCGAATCTCTGTAATGACTTTGTGTAGTATCTGTAAACAGTGTAGAATACTATTTATTCAAAGAAGGTCTGGTTTAAATTACTTTCAGTCTTGATGAGAAGTGCTGTCCTCCCTGGTGTCTGAGCACAGCGTCTTGGCAAGCAGTAGCAACATCTACCTACAACTATTAATAATTATGTAGTTATTAGCAGCAGAGGTTAAACAGAGCAGAAATGTCAGCTAATCAGCTTCTTTCATTAAAGTTGGTATTATTATTTCTATTCTAGTAGTTCCATACATCAGGCAGAATTAACTGTAGGTGCCAACAAAAAAATGAGAAAGCTGATAAATACTTTGCTTGCGAGATTTTCAGTTGTTTGTCTTTGATTTAAAAGATGGTATGAAATTCTTAAACGTGTTCCATCTTAATGTGAAACAACTCTAACAATGTCATGTTCGGCATGTGTACAGTCTTTCAGTTATAAGACTCTTGATTTCCTTCTCTCTCCATTTTGCAGCCTAAACCACCCCACATGGTGCACAACACACACAGATGCTTGGCATACGTCTTAGTGGTTTCGATAAACGTTCCATTGTTTGTATGCATTCTACGGTGGTGATTGAAATACTGCAAGTCATTCTAACAAATATGAGCAGACCTTTTGTTATCTAAACAACTGTACCCAGAAGGCTAAATCCTGCCTGCCGCCGGTCACAATTAAAGACAGACTCAGATATTCTAACATGGCATATGCTCTTGTTTTGGGAAGGTCAAAATGTCTTCAGATTTGGCCATTAACAGAACTTTGGAAACACACCATAAACCCCAGCTTCTATTGCTGTGGCCACCCTCCCTCCTTACTTATTGAAGTCACTGTTAAAGTTTGATAAGGAACCCCCCACATTCCAGCCCCCGCTCAGCCCCGATCCCTTGCTCCCACTTCTGCACTTAAGCTCTCTTCTCAATCTTGGAGTTTTGTTTTTTTTTTGTTTTTTTGTTTTTTTGTTTTTTTGTTTTTTTTGTTTTTTTGTTTTTTTGTTTGTTTGTTTGTTTGTTTTTTGTTTTTGTTTTTGTTTTTTGCCAGATTCTGGCTTTTATCATGGATTTTTGAGTTTGTGCTTTGCTTTGTTTTTCTTGGCCCCACCCATGATCCCTTGATGGTTGGCACTGTGACTTCTCCAGTTTTGATATGGCGCCTGTCTTTCAGTTTCTGAGTACATTTTGCCTATGTTCCTGTTTTTGAAGCTAGATTTTATCCTCTGTAGAGTCAAAATTAATTGTGTTGATCTTAGGATAGGCACTTCCAAAGGTTGGTCTGCCTTGTGTTCTACCCATAATGCTCTGTGCTCAATTTGTGTGGATGGGGTAAGGCTAGCACAGTCCTTGCTAAAAATCCATGGTTACGGTGATTATCCCAGTTCTTTTTCACTTAATTGTGTTTAGGCCTATGAATGAGTGTGTATTTTAGCATGCAGTAGTCAGTTAGTATGTCAACACGCCTTTAATTCCAGCACTTGGGAGGCAGAGGCAGGTGGATTTCTCAGTTCGAGGCCAGCCTGGTCTACAGAATGAGTCCAGGACAGCCAGGACTACACAGAGAAACCCTGTCTCGAAAAAACCAAAAAAAAAAAAAAAAAAAAAGTATGCCAACAGACCAGAGATTACTCTTGTTTAAAAAAATAATGGGTACAGAATTCACTGCTCCAGGCTTCAGCCCACCTCATACCTCAGCAGTCATTGTGTGCATGTTTAAGAATGGACAAGCAAGGCAAACCCTATTTTAACAGTTAATTCTCCCATTGTGGATTGGAAGCAGAGAGCATGATCAGAGTTGACTCTGGGGACAAAAGGATGCATTTCTGAACTCTCTAAATGGTATACGTCCCAGGAAGCATCTGTACCGACCAATCTCCTTACACACAAAGACCAGTGATTTGAAAGCAAAGACCTCAGTAACCTTGGAAGAGTAAGCGCTTTGTTTTCCAAGTATACATTAAATTATTTTTTACATAATTGGAGCTTTTAAAAAAAACTTCCACAAAGTTTGCCAAAAATCATGGTAGGTTGCTAGATGCATAGAGGGAGGGGGCAGGTTTATATAAATGTATTAATATATTTACTATCTCAAAGAAGACTAAGAAACCCCATATGTAAAGCAAAAGCAGAGTACTGTTTATAAAATATGAGTCGTATAAAAAAATCAAAGACAATTTGATTAAATTTTCAACTCTTTAAAGCATTTCCAAATAATAGGCACAGTGTGTGTGTGTGCACGCGTGTGTGTGTATGTGTGTGTGTGCGCGTGTGTGTGTGTGTGTGTGTGTATGTGTGTGTGTATGTGTGTGTGTGGTGTGTGCGTGTATGTGTGTATGTGTGTGTGTGGTGTGTGCGTGTATGTGTGTGCATGTGTGTGTATGCGTGTATGTGTGTGCGTGTGTGTGTGTGTGTATGTGTGTGTGTGTGTGTATGTTTGTGTGTGTGTGTGTGTGTGTTTCCCTTACATATAGGAGACATTGGGAGGAGAGAGAGAAAGAGAGAGACAGAAGCAAAGACAGACAGACAGAAAGACAGAAGCACACACACAGAGACAGAGAAACAAAGAGACAGAGAGATAGTAAAGTCCTCGGTAACTTGGACAATACTTTGATTTAGTAGCCAAATTATATCACATTTTCTAAAGCTTTTCTTGTGAGTAGCCCACAATCTGAAAAGCCATCAGAGTGCAGTGGGTATTGTTGAATACTAGCTTTTATATTCTCCTAATGCCTTTTTAAAGTACATATTCAGAGAAATTATCTGGTTCTTATCATTTACTGAGCACCTACTGTGTACTAGCTGCTCCTCTTCATATTTACGGGGTGGGGATGTTCTTCTCACGGCCATCCTTGAGAGCAAGCTCCACTGCCAGCCCAGTCCTGTAGAGAAGAAGCTAAGGCTCACAGAGGTTAAGTACTTTCCCTGAGGCTTGAGATCTGGCAGCCGGTCAGTCTCCCCTTAAGCTCTTTGATCACACTCTCTCAGGAGCAGAGAAGCTTTAGAGAGGAAAAAGCCTCTTTCTCCAAATGCTTTTAAATATTTTATTTTTGTTTGCGGAATATATGTTGTTTTTCAAGGTTAAATTGCAAAGTAAAAAGAGCATTTACTGTACAAGCAACAAGAAGGACTTAGACTTTCCACTCCACAGCACCTTCCAGGAAGAGGTCGCAAACATTTTTTACGCATCACTGCAAGATAGCTCTCTTCGACTGAGTAATGGTGATGTTTATTAGCACTTAATAGCCTTAGACAGGACAGTATTTTGAAACTCAAGAGTAATTTGAGGAAAGCAGTATTGTGAGTCCACCAGAGTAGTGTAACCATATTTCAAAATAAAGTGTCCCTGCTTCACAAAGCAGCTCATCAGTGCTGACCGCTAAGGCTAGAGAGGTGGGCGGGCCACTGGCACTGCCCTTGCAAAGATGAGCAGACGGCTCCTGAAGACCTGCTGCTTTGGATTCATCAATTAACCCTCTGTGCCTGCTGTTTATTAAGTACCTAAGTGCCAACAAATATGTCAAGTAAATTCTTGTTTGCAAAAATGTGATGTTCTTAACTGTGTGCTAAACGCAAATTTGGCACATTGCTAGCTTTGAGAACCAGATGGAGCCCCAAATCTAGTACCAAGTCTGCAGAGGTTCTGGGCACTGCTGTATAAGATGATAGGAAGCCTCGGGCTTTTTGACCTCTGTGTACTGAGAAAGACGTCCTGCGACCTGAGTGATACCCTTGGGATTGTTTTTAACATTTTATTCAAAATTTTTGTGAGTTTCATATTATACTAATCCCATTCATCTCCACATCCGTTCATATCCACCCTTTGCCCTTACAACCTACCCCCAAAATAGATTAAATAGATTTTTAAAAATCTTGTAGAAGCTGTATGTCAGAGAGTGTCACACAGTAGATTCTTTTGTCTACACATCTTTACTTGCAAATGTTCCTTGCAATGTACATGAGTCATTGGTCTGGTTTGAGGACTCTGTCTTCTGCTACGCCATCAATACTGTATCTTCACCCAATGTCCGTGAAATGTGAGTGGATTATAGAAATTTGATTCAGATATCACAGTCTGAGACTACCTGCTGAACATGATTTCTGTTCATACATAAGTGACAGATATAATACCTTCTTATGAACAGTATAAATTGTAGGACTTTTTATAACACATTGCAATGATATATTAAAGTCAGGTTTAGTTTTAAAATAAAGCTAACTAGATATCAATGTATTCTGAAGAAAAAACTCATTAAAACCAAGAAAATATAATTCAATGATTCAACATCTTTTTCCAACACTAGTGAAAGCATTCATTTCGAAGCTGCTCAGTAATACCAATTTCCTCCTCATATGACTCTGAAGAGAAACACAAACAAAGCCTCTTCTCTGGCGATTATTCTCTGGGTTGTTCTTTGGCTTCTATTTGGCACTGGAATTACCCAACACAAATTTACACAGACTTTGACCTGACTTCTAACCCAGCACTGACCTCCAGTTACATTCAGCTATCCCATATTCTTAAAGTACAACAGTGATTTTCATTTTGGCACCCGGGGCTTGAGACAAAGCGTAGCTTACTCTGTAACTGGACGTGAGCTTCAGACAAGAGAGACAGGTCCATGCATGATCCTAAGGCCAGGCAAATGGATGCATCCAGGTGCCCGTGGTGTCATCTTGTCTTGAAATGAGAATTTTTTTTTTTTTTTATTTCTCATCACTACCCAAGTTTTGATAGCTGCCTTAAGATGTTCCAAAATGGTAAAACAACTATCTTAGCCAGAAATCTTGATTTTTCTTTAGCTAACCGGCTTATGTCCTGCCCTTTCTGTAATCGAAAGGACTTGGCAGCCAGAGCCCCCATGTTTTCATTATTCATAAATAAGTTTTGTTCCAAATCTCTTTACAAACTATGCCAAGATATTTGCTTTTGTGCTTATGAATTTTTATATTGGAAAGATCATTTTATTATACTTGGCAGAGGAATAATTTATGGGCAAACTCTAGTATTTGAGCCTATAACAACACATAAAATGATTTTTAAGTTATCATAAAACTGATACAGTTGAATATTAACTGTTAGCATTAAAGCCACTTACTGGATACTTTTCAAATCATGGTAGAGAATACTTGTCAAGACATTGCAATCGGTATGCAGAGAATAGTGATGGAGGTGCAGAGTGGTCAAGTGGGAATTTGCAGCCGAGGGGTAGAGTCTGTGGACAGGAAGTTACTAAGAGGAAGTACCACAGGTGAGCAAATACTGGCTCAACCAATGTAGTGAGAGTCAGGATGATGCTTTGTCAGAATGGACATGGCTGTGAGAAAGCAAGGCATCCAGCCATGTATTAAGAGATAATATAAATGTCTTGGTAAAGCCAGATTTCACGAGCGTGTACGCAGATGGGCCTATGAGGAGCTTCTCTAGGGTGAGTGAAGGAAGGAATCTCATACACTGGGAAATAGATGTTAACCCTCAGGAAATAATGAAAACCTAATGAACATGGCTGGGGAAGACCTTATTATGAATGAGTAGCTGTTGCCAAATCTCAGATGGCATATCCCTCCTCGATCTAAGCAATTTGCATAATGATTCTTTACGACATGATAAACAGGGGACATGAGGAAATGTTTTCACCTGGAAAACGGACTCTAGGAAGAAAATGAATGCTCCATTCACACTTTGGGTCATGCACAGAGAAGAATGAGGTAGACTTTGTCAAGTGCTGGTGGGAGTGAAAGCAGCCCTTCTTCAGATGACAGCCCAGGTCCTGCTGACTTCTCTTCTCCGTGTCCACTAATTCCTCTCTTGAACTTTAGTCTCCTCCTATCAAATGCACCTGCTGACTCTGACACATCCTTGTGTTCCTGGGCAGGCTGTTTGTTCAGAGAGATTTCCCTGACCTTGAGAACTAGGCCAGGCCCTTCTGGGCTGTGCTCCTTGACTGTCCTCACGGTAAATCTTATTTCATTGGAGTATAAAGTGGAAAGGTGGAAGGAGAGGGTCTCAGAGGTCCGACTGTGAAATTGCTGTCTGTGAAAGTGAATGCTAAGCTAAATAGACAAATAGCAGAGTTTTTCCTGTCAAGCCACAGCATTGATCCTACAGCCTCCTGGAAGGGAGCTTAGCAATTCCCTGCTTACCCACGTGTGTGCCTTCCACCTCTCCCTCCCTGTGTCTCCTGCTGCAGCCTGGACGCTATCTACTGCTTGCTGGGATTAATTAGAAATTCTGTCTTCTTGCCTTTCTAAGAGGCATTTTATATATGTTATCTGACTGAATCATTTAAAAATAGGTTGAAGTATAAATTAATTTATCCTTATTTAAAGAAACTCATGTTGGTATATTAAGTATCTTGGCCAAAAATAAGATTGGTAATAAATAATGCATATATTTAGATAGAGATTTATTTCTCTCCAATCTTTCAAAGGGATAGGTAGACACAGATGAATAGGTTGATAGATGATAGATAGATAGATAGATAGATAGATAGATAGATAGATAGATAGCTCTGTATATTTCCATACGCAAGGACGGACATTATAGCCATCCCAATTAAGTTGAAATGTCTAAAGAAAGGTACTTTGTATGTGTTTCCACGAAGCCTTTCTTAAACAGCAGTCTGTTCTTGTATTGAAGGGTTATATCTAACACCACGTAGCATTACTCTTTCCATTATTCGTGTCAAGAAAATCAAGGGTAAATAAGCGACTGGCCACACAGCAAAGCTAGAATGAATGCCCACATCTGTACACTCATATTATCTAACTCCTATGCTCTCTTGACTACTATGGGCTAAAGTGTACTCCACAAAAATAAATTTGTTAAAGCATCAAATCCAAGCACCTCAGAATATGACTATAGATTTCATAATATTCCTGTTCAAGTATGCCATGTACCAACTTCTCCCATTACCCTCTCTTGATTCCTCACCAGACACACATGCTAGCTCCTCTTCTCTAGCACCTTTCCTCTCTCTAGTTAGTCAGCCCTCTATTGTCACTGGTTGGTGTGTGTGTGTGTGTGTGTGTGTGTGTGTGTGTGTGTGTGTGTCCCTGTCTGTGTTTGTGTGTGTGTCCATGTCCAAAGTTCCATATGAGAGAAAAAAATGTAATTGTATTTCTAAATCTGGAATATTTCTCTTTCTATGACTATCTTTATTTCACCCATTTTCATACAAATGAAATAATGCCGTTCTTTATGACTGAATTATAAATTAATTATGGCACTTGGGATATAGCTTCATTGGTTGAGAGTATTTGCCAAACAAGGAAAATCCATCGATTGACCATCAGAACCACATAGTGGATGCCACTGATCCCAGCACTGGGAAAATTTAGGCAGCATGATAAGAAACTCAAGGTCGTCCTTGCCTACATAGTTTCAAAGCCTGGGGCTGTCTCTCTCTCTCTCTCTCTCTCTCTCTCTCTCTCTCTCTCTCTCTCTCTCTCTCTGTCTCTCTGTCTCTCTCTGTCTCTCTCTCTCTCTTTCTCTCTCCCCCCCCCCCGTCTCCTAAAAGCCTCCACTATGCATATAGACCACATTTTTGTTAGATTTTCTTTAGCTGTTCACCTGTTGGTGGGCACAGAAGCTCACTCTGTAGTTGAGCCACAGAGAATAGTACCACAGGAAACAGATGAGTGAATGTCCCGGTCGCAACCTAATTCCTTTGGGTATATTCTCTGAAGTGCTACAACTACATCATATTGATCTATTCGGTGGGTGGAGACTATCTTCAATCATGTTCTTGCCCACCCTCCCTCCAAAGAATGGAGTTGGTTTGTAGCGAAGCATACAAATGGGAGGCACTTTATTGCCAATTCGGGATTAAGAACCTGCAAACAGATTGTCCTGCAGGGTTTAAATGAAACAAGTTTGAAATATCCAACAGCTATATCAGTGTTACACCTCAAATGTCTCAGAGGTTTCAGTGTGCCAGCTAAGAGTAGTCCCATATAGAGAAGTCTGCATGTTATAATCCCAGAATCTGGAGCCACATGTCTAAAGAGCAGCAGGTCAGGAAAGCTGGAAACAAATGCCAGATGAAATTCTGTCAACCAGCTGAGTATAAAGTCTTGCAGGTAAGGCAGGAGTGAGTTCTCTGTCTGAAGCTTGTTGAGTTTTGGAGGCTCAAGCGAGCTCTCTGAGTAGAGAGAATTGTCAGTTATGAGGAGCCAGCAAGTACATTTTCTGAGAAATTCTGCAGAGTAGAGGCGTCGGACAAAGGGGTACATTCTCGTGTTTCCAACAAACTGAATCTAGAACATGGGTTGAGATCTGGTTTTGAAGTCTCCATGTCTTCCTCTATCATAAAGCAGCTCAATTTATTGAGAGCCAGCTGGACTGACTGTGTAGCCAATCAGGGAAGAGCTGACAAAAGGTACCACGTGTCCCGGTTGCTGTGATCTGCTTCTTGGGCCACTATCTCTGGCTTTTCTGCCCTGGTTGCAGTGAGAACTCTGATTGTCAAAAACTAGGGCCCTGTTGTAGGGAAGGGTTGTTTATCCTCTGTCCCCCTCACCTGCTGAACTTGATTTTCCCTACCTGAGAGGAAGCTTCCCACAGGCACAAGGCAGAAGCCCCTTACAGCACAAAGCCGTGTGTTGGTAGGGGAAGGAGGAGGTACTTTCTGTGTCCATCGACTTGGCAGTTCTGATTTTAGTGTCTTGAGCTTTCTTAACTGCATACTTGGAGACTTCCCTGTTAAGCATCCCCATCAGTAATGGGGAGTTTGCTCTTCTCTGAATTTCTGGATGGCTTTTGCTTTCTTTTTCCTGGTGACCATTCTGACAGGTCAATTGTATTGATTGGATTGTGTGATTTATTTTTATGTGTTCTTCATATTAACAGTGTTCTCCATTCTCCACTTGGCTGTTTCCTTTTCTGGGCAGCGTTTTAATTTTGTTCAATATCATTTGTCACTTCTTGCTATTATTTCGTGAAATATTGGAGTCTTTTTCAATGAGTCCGCTCATATGCCTGTATCTTGGAGTGCTTCCTTCTAAGACTTTCAGGCTTGTCAGTTTCACATTAAGGACTTTGATCCATTTTGAAGTGATTTTGATGCAGGGAGAGACGGGAATCTGGTTTCTGCTGCCTTTTATATACAGCATTGCCAGCACTGGTGTCTATTTCTCCAATAGATGTTTTTGATAGCTTTGTAAAGATGTGCATGGCTATAGCTGTAGAATGATTTATGGGATTTCTAAGTAGATAAGTGAATTAAAAGGAAGTGGGGTTTTCTCATCCCAATATGACTGTGCCCATATATGACAAGGAAACTAGCATATACAAGGGGAAGAACCTTGGCAGAAACAATGCCTACTGGCTCCTTGTCTCAGACTTCTAATCTCCAAACCATGAAAAGGAATACATTTCTATATGACTTTTTTACAGAGTCTGAGGAAAGCTCTCGCCCATTATTGTGGAAACAAAGCATTCAGCTTCTTTTGTGTAAGGTATCAGGATTTTTAATTACTGAGAAAAAAAAAATAAGTTATACCAAAGTCCCAGGTTACCAAAGCAGTTCATAAATGACTTGGGGATAAATAAATGATTAATAACTTCACATAATAAATATTGTCTTCCAATTGTTCCCCAAAATCAGAAATGTAAAAAGAGAACTTCCACCCATCTCTGAGCCAACTTTGAAAACACAGGCATTCAGCTTCCTATTTTAGCGTTTTTCATTCTGCCCTTCAAATCGATAAATTCAAAGTAAAAGTCTGAGCTACTCTATAAAGGGTGCACTTCGCCAACATCATAAGGCAAAAGCAGACCTTACATGAAAGGACATTATGTTGAACATATATGGATCTTATCAACATTAGATGCTCAAAGTGATTAATAAAGAATGCAAATGGGCTTCTTTTACAGTATTCAAATTCAGAATTTTTTATTCTGTATCAATAAAATATTCTATGGTTTTACCTGTCATCCAAGGCAGGAGGTAGAGTTGGGGGATCAAGAATTTAAGGTCATCTTCTGATAAATATAAAAAGAATCTGAAGCCAGTCTAGACTATATGAGACTATTTCGAAGCAGAACTCTCTTAGCTAGGGTTTCAAGGCCGTAAAGAGACACCATGACCAAGGCAACTTTTATAAAAAATAACATTTAATGGGGCTGGCTTACAGGTTCAAAGGTTCATCATCATCGCAGGCAGCATGGAAGTGTTCGGGAAGGCATGGGGCTAGAGAAGGAGCTGAGAGATCTGAGAGCAGCCAGGGGGAGACTGTCCTCCACAGGCAGCCAAGGCAAGGCTCTCTTCTGCAGTGATTGGAACGTGAGCACTGGGAGACCTCAAAGCCTAGACACACTTTCTCCAGCAAGGCCACACATATTTCAAATAGGCCACACCTCCTAATAATACCACTTCTATTGGCCAAGCATATTCAAAGCACCACAAGAACGAAACAAAAAAAACAAAACCCAATGCAATTAGTTACAACCTTTATCATTTCAAATTCAGAAAAGTCAGAAAGGCAAAATCGTCCACTCGTTTTTCTATCACCAATGGATAAACCATTCTTTGTTTCATATGTTTAATTGAAAATTCAAATATTATTTTATATTTTTTTCTTAATGTACCAGACACATGACATAAGTTCTTTGCAAGAGAATTTTGATTTGTAGAATAGTTATATAGCATTTTAAAGGTTTATTGTTATATGTATGAGCGTTTGACTTGATTGCATTTAATATGTAAGTTTACACATTGTTGCTACAAAGGACAGAAGAGGGCACTAGATCCCTGATAGAACATGCCACGTGTGTGCTGAGAACTGAAAGCAGGTTCTCTGGAAGAGATATAATTGCTCTTAAATGCTGGACAATCTTCCCAGCCACAGTATATACATATATTTTAATATTTTAGTAAAAGGCATTGATCCTGCTATAGGATCCTACCCCTGTGCAGTAAACAGTGTTGTATCCAAGGTTAAACTGCATGTCTCAAAATTAATAGCTCAGGTTAAAGTAACACACTGCTACTGTGAGCCTTTTGACAGCAGGATGGGGTTCAGAGAAGCATTCCACTCTGTTGTGTGTGTTGACGCCTCATTTAAGAGGTAAGTATTCTTTTTCTATTTTGAAATATTTTAAAAACAAAATAGCAACACTACACTGAACACGGCACGTGTATAGAGTGCTTCCCAAAATGCGAATTTGTGTTTCTCTGTACATTCCCAGAAATGCACTGCCAAATCAGAAAGGCTGAGCATTTTGAAACCTTTTGATAAAAGTTGGCAAATTGCTTTCCTAATGAGCTGTCATGAGTATGCTCTTGAAGAAAATAGTAAACAATTGAACCAGAAAGAAATACTCTCATCACAAATTTAAATGAGCTCAGCTCTTCAGAATTCAATTCTAAGTACATACCCTTAAATCTTCAGTCCTTCTTGCTACTGGGAAAGTTAAACAAATCAATATAATACAGAGAATGCACGCAATAGCTCTTCCATTTTAATGTCATTTAAAATATAGCCATGATAATAAAACTTTTATTATAGTCATATGTATTTAGTCTGTTTGACTCAGAATATTTTCCACTTTAAAAGTTTTTGCAATAGCTTTTACTATCAGGCTATTTTGTTGATTTCAAGTGTGAAATACAAATGAGTATCATTTTTAGTTTGTCATAAATAGCTGTTTCCATAATTGATTTAATTACTTACTTTAAAATTTCTAAGGTGAAACTTAATGATGGTCTCTAAATGCTGACAAATGATAGACTGATTAGGGCAAATTTTATTCAGAGTGTGAAATAATTTAATGTTTCTTTTCCTGTTTTTCTCAACAGACAATTATCAAATTATTCAAAGCATCTTATAGAGATGTACTTTAGTGCTAATGTGGTCAACAATTCTGGGTATGAAAGTTATTTTAAAAAAAAAAAGAAAATAGGTAAAATAAGTAGCTTAATATATGTGAAAATAAATGAAGGAAAGGAAGTGCCAAGGATTTAGTTGCAGACAGTCTTGAGTTCAAAAACTGCTTTGCTGCTGTTCAGCTTATGGGGGAGTCATCTAACTTCATTTCATTTTTATATTCTTCATCTACAAAATAACTAAGGAAAACATATAGTATTATAACTATTTTAGTTACCTTCCTGTTACTTTTCTATTGCTATGAAAAAGACAGCATGATGACAGCAACTAATAAAAGCAAACATTTAATTTTGGATTTATGGATTCATGGTTCCAGAGGATTAGAGTCCATGACCATCGTGGCAGGGAGCATGGCAGCAGTCAGGCAGTCATGGTGCTGGAGCAGTAGGTGAGAGCTTGCCTGGCAGGAACACTTCATGATAGAGAAGAAAAGAGCTAACTGTGAATAGTAGGGGCTTTTGTAACCTCAAAGCCTACACCCAGTGACACACCTCCTTTAAAAAGGCCACACCTCCTAATCCTCTCCAAACAGTTCCACCAGCTGCAGAACAAGCATTCAAATGTATGAGCCTCTAAGAACCATTTGTATTCAAATAATGGTAGCTTAATAGTTAATGAAAAGCAGCATTTATCTTTAGCGATAAGTCAAAAGAGATATGCTACCTATTTCATATTTTTAAATAAAAAGAACTGTAGCATCCACTCCTTGAGCTAGATACCTATGTTCACACACTGGGGACAATTTGGTTTTCATTTGTATATAAGGATATGTATCTGTGTATGTATATATACACGTGCATGTATACTTTCTCATGTTCACATTTCAAAGTATATTATATGATTTTATATATTGTCACTAAATATACATTTAAATTTATATATTAGCATAGATTGGTCACCTTTTTATTACTATAATGAAATGCCTTAGGCAGATTATGTTTATTTATATAAAAAAGGTTTACCCACCAGGTATGGAGGTCTACACTTATAATCCCAATACTCAGGAGGCTGAAATAGTCCCAATACTCAGGAGGCTGAAGCAGGAACATCCTTATAAGACTGATGCCAGCACAGACAAAACAGTGAAATCTTCTCTCAGAAAGCAAACAAACAAACAAATGTCTCACAGTTTTATAGGCAGTAAATCCAAGAGCAGTGTTCAGTCCCATTGGTTCTGTTTCTGGTGAGTTTCATAGTACATGCAGAAGGAAAACACCACATTGAAAAGCAAGAAATCGAACAGCAGTTTAAAAACCAGGAGCCTTATAATTGGTTGCTAGATGCCAGGGGTTCAACAAGTCCTACCTTACTTTGCTCTAAGAGAGGCGGGGCTCCTGTGAGTGAGAACATCTCCCTAGGTCCCACTTCCAGCAATCCCACTGCCCCACAGCACAACCACACTGGAGACAGTGCTTACATCTGGGGAGCCCAGGCATCCATAGTCAACACTGAGTTCATGGCCCTCTCACCAGGCAACATTCCTTCCCACTTCAAGAGTCCCCACGTCAACTCATTTTTTTCCAAAATCTTTTCTGAGATGCAAGGCCAACTTCTGATATGAGTTCACATAAAAGACAGCTAGAGAGTTGGCTCAGTATTTAAAAGCCAGGGTTCTATTGCCAGGAACCATGTGGTAGCACACAGTAATCTGTAACTACAGTTCCAGGGGATGTGGCACCCTCTTCTGGGGTCAGATGCTGCAGGAGGCTGTACATCAACATGCATGCAGGCAAAACACCCATACTTATAGACTAAATTATTTTGGTAAAAACTACATTTGAGAGAAGTTACATACCTCTGCTATAGAGCAGAAGGGTAGGTTCATGGTGAGCCTGCCTACTCCAGAAGGGAGGAAGGAGCAGTCAGTCCAAGGCCGGGTGAAGGCCACAAAGGGAAAATACTAATCTTAAATCTTTAAGTCTAGTATTTCATACTCACTGTGGCGAGTGGCAGGCTTTGAGGACTGAACAGCTGCTACCACAGCATCATGGGCCTTGCCACTGGCCCCTCTGTGAGAGCATACTGCTGGTGTGGTGTTACCTAGGCAGGTGAGACAGCTTGGTATTCACTTTACCTTTCTGGACTCACCACTGTGGCTTCCCTCTGACAGAGTCATGAGGCTCTAGTTCACTGCGAGCTCCCTGGGGTAGCTCCAGTGCACTGAATGCTCCTCTTGCCTCCGAGGCTTATCTTTGTTACACTCCCAGTGTAACACAAAAACAGTGTAACTTTTGCATTCTTAGTATCTAAACATTCGAAACAAGCCACAAAAAGGCCTGCCACCAACCGCACAAGTTTTGCATGTGCCTTGACTGGGTCCTTTGCCATCTGAAGAACTGGCAACAAATCGTTAAGTTCACACCTTTGCAGGTGGCCATCAATACAGGAGTTCAGTCAGCAGCAGCTCAGGTGGCAGTCCATAGCCATGTACTCAGGCGGAAACTCAAGAGCTCAGATCTATTTGATCTCTTTGAGGATGTTGTTTGAAAGTTTCCTGTCAAGATTTGAACAATCATCTGTTCATCCCATCTGGGGAACTACTCTATTCCACTAGAGTCCAACTATGAGGTCAGATGGGTTTGTCAGTGTTACTTAAAAGAGTATGGGTAAAGGGTTAATGATAAACACATAGGTGACTCAAAGGGAGGTGACAACTTCCAGAAACTGTAACCCTGAGCTCTCTGCAGAACTAACAGCTTTCTACCCAGGTGGGACAGTCTTTCCAGAAACTGTATCCCACTTGTAGAACCTTGGGTAGGCCCTGCTGAATCGTCTATATTTCTGCCCTCTAGGTCTTCTGAAGGTCTCTAGTGAAGTTTCTCATAAGCCTTCCTCCTCCCTTCCTGGAGGAAAATTTCAATTTCAGGTCATTGTCCTAACATGGGCCTCCTACTGGACCTGCCTCTTGCAGATTTCACCACTCCTCAGCATCATCACAGTGGAGACCAAGTTCCCAACACATTAGTACTTAGGTGGGAATACAGAGTCCCAGACTATCCAGACCATGGGGGCATATGACAGATAGTGTGTGTCTTTGTGTCTGTGTCTATGACTATGACTGTCTGTGTGTCTGCCCATCTCTCGGTGTGTTATATCATTCATTCAACAAATATTCACTGAACACTTAGCATATGTTCACTGGTCTTTTAAGGCACACTGATCCAAAAAAAAATTTAAAAGACAAAATTTTGAACATAATAAACCGTCCATTGAAGTGTAAGAAGTAACGAAAAAGACACATAGCTAGGAGATTCTATCTGGGAAGGTGAGGAGTTTGCAAACAAGAGTTTGCAAACTTAGAACTAAGATGAAGGAAGAAGGCCCTTGTGAGCTGTCATCTTAGACATCATCTGAAGAAACTGAGAGAGCAGCCCTCATAAACACTTACGGGAAGAGCTTCTGGACAAAGTGTATGCGCAAATAAAGCATGGAGGTAGGGAAGCCAGGAAGCATGTTAACTCACTCAGGAGGGCACTAGAGGACAGAATAATTTAGCACACACAAAACAGGAAGAATGCATCTGCTTACAGAAAAGCCTGTGAGTCAAACGGTTCTTTGTCTCTTCATATTCCAGTGTTATCTTACTTGACTTGTAATTACAATCCTTATCATTAGCCATTTTGTTTAATTATGCTTAATATTTTAAAATTGTTTCAAAGTTTTCAATTTGTCTCCAGATATCTGTAATTATAAATATCCGATGGCATTTTAAGCCATTAGATGAATAATTTCTGGCTTTACACATATATAATATATTCTCTTCTTTGGAGATTTTGTTTATTTTTACTTTATGTACGTGGATGTTTTGCCTGTATACACGTCTATGCACTACATGCACACAGTGCCCGTGGAGGCCAGAGCGGATTACCAGAGCACCTGGGACTGCAGTATTGGAGGCTTTTTGACCTGCCATAGGGGTGCTGGGCATAGAACCTGGATCCTCTGCAAGAGCAGCCACTGAGCTGTTTTTTCCCAACCCCTACAAGAAATTCTTCCAAGGCAGTGTCCATCTCTCTTATTTTCTTTAATAACCTGGGTTCTTACTGTATTTGGCAAATCACTTACTGATAGCTGATATAGTCACAGAAAGTTGCCTTCATTGACTGAAGGAATGAACTTGTTATCTCAAGTACAGATTTACAGACTGGCCTCATTCACTAAACCAGGGCTGGCCGTGTTTTCTCACGCAGATTATTACTTAGAATGTTCTCATTAGCTCATTCATTAATTTTTGATTGTTTTCGGGTATCAGTGTGTAAGTACAATTGGAATACGGTGCAGGGACGCTGTTGGAAAAAGCAGAGCCACTCTGAGTCAGACAGCTTGTTAGCAGTTGTCAATTCAACTAAAATCTGCCACATTATGTTGCACATGCACCCATCTGGACCTCTGTTTCATTATGGTTTTAATCCATTTGCTAAGGGTTCTGTTTTTATTAGAAATTATTGTAAAAAAAAAGAAATTATTGTACAGCACTGAGTATATATAACATTTTGAAGAAGGCTTTTTCCTCTCATTTTATTACCTGCTAGAAGAAAGGGGAAATGTTAAGGTCAAAACTCACGTTACATTTAAAAGCTATGTAATTTCACAATATTATTTGGATGAAGCATATTGAACATTTGCTTAGTGTCTTTGCCATCTGTGTCTTGCTCCCAGTGCCTCTTAAGATAACACTGGAATCTGAAGAGACAAAGATAGAACTATTTGACTCAGGCTGAAGATTTATAAGCTGAAAATTAGATTGTTCCTAAGGGGAGCCTGTTTTAGTTACTGTTCTATTGCTGTGAAGGGACACCATGACCAAGGCGACTCTTACAAAAGAGGTTTAGTCCACCATCATAATGTACCTGAGAGTTTTACATTGTAATCCTATAACAGCAGGCAGAGAGGGAAAGGTTGGGGGGGGGAGGGGATGGGGTAGAGGAAGGGCTAGCCGGTAAGAGGGCTGGCGAGAGCTTAACAAGGCCACACCTCCTAATTCTTACCAAACAGCCCTGATGACTCAACATTCAAACATATGAACCTACAGGGTCCACTCTCATTCAAACTACCACAGAATCCTCAGCAATTACTAAGATCTCTTACCTTCAACTTTTCGTTTGACATCAGAAGTCTTCATTTTATTCAGCAGAAAGCAGCCTACATGATTTTTTAAGAGAAAATATGCATTTTATGTTGCCATTCTGAATTGGTAAGAAACAGTAGGATTTTTATGTTTTTGGTCCTAATATTGCCCACCAGAAATTCAATGCAGGGGAATCATTATTAATACTGTATTATTCTATGAAACAAGCAGAGATTTCATTGTTTTGCCATTACTCAAGTTCACAGTTATTGTATCATATAGAAACACAATAAAAGAATGCCTCACACACTTTGGACCATAGAACCCTAAACAACAACAAAACATATCTACTACAGAGGAAACCTTCTCCCAAAATAGGGGTGTTTAATAAAAAATTACTATAATTCTACCTTTAAAAAATTATCAGTCTCAGAGGATCCAAGAAATACAGATCAAGCAATGCAGACGAGGAACGAAGAATAGCAAATCCAGCCCTAAGGAAGCAGAGACAGAAGGGCCTCAGGGAAGAAACAGAACCATGTGGCACAGGGGGAAAGAACGCTGTCAAAAAATGAATAACAGAAAAGGACGTAACAGCCTCCAGGGTCTTTGGCTTGCCCATCCCTCCCAGAAGACGGCGCTTTCTATGAAGTAGCTCTCTACACACTGCTGTTAACTTATCACCTGCCCTAGGCCTGCTCTAAGTGCCCCACCAATATCTTTAGTGTAGATGCTCTTACATAAACAGGTTTCTATTTTATTCTTATGGGGTTTCCATGTGTTTATTCTCCCTTCAAGAAGCCTCCCACCTCTTCCTACTTATTAAAAGCTTACTTCCTACCTTCAATACCTCTCAACGACTCTCGGCCGCAGAACTGTCCCATCCTCCCAGAGCCTCTGCTGACTCTATTGTTCTATTACACTTACTTTTACAAGCTTTGAAATTCATGATTTTAAAATACATCCTAATCTGCATTGCTTTCCTTCTTATTTTAAAGCTGATAGACATTCTTAAATCATTTTTTCTTTATCTGCTTTTGATATGATATCAATATCAGTGACCTCCTCACCCCAAGGTGTACCCCGTCTTCTTCTTGTTGTGTTAGGCATCTTCTCTTTCATTTGGTGTCAAGTACAGCACCCTTGTGAATTCATTCCTAGAAATGCTTACCTACAAATTTTCAAATTCTCAGACAAATTGGATATTCTAACAAAGATATATCCAAAATGATGATGGCTGAGTGCTCTGGGGGCATTGGAAATACAGATGGCTTGGTGCCGTCTTCATGGGGCAGGCTATAACCCTCAACCTTGTGTAATTTCTGTAATTTATCCAGAATTTACCTGCCACTTCCTCAGCACGAGATTACATTATAGTTACACAAACCAGACTCTTTACAGTACATTGTAAGAAGAAGATGTGCTGAGAAGATTAGAAGCAGAGGCAGGAGGCAGTGCACCCTTTCTTCTACACAAGTTACACAGCCCCAAACGTGCCTTTGTAAATTCCAGAGGAATCGGATGTAGATTACAAGCAAGCATGGCCTCTGTGGAGGAATTAGGAGCGCTAAGCATGTCTCTTGCTGTCTTCTGAGTCAGCATAGTCCTTCTTCCAGTAGGTTATGCTGAAAGTGGCCAGCAGTGTCACTCTTTGGTCCTGTTTTCTCTATGAGCATTAATATTTCAACATAAGCCGTGAAACACTGGTTAAATCAACTGTTTGGGAAGAATCCAGAGAATCTTGGATAGGTGAAGGAGGGCACACCTGCCTCGATTTAATCACGTGGGCTTATAAAGTTTCTTTGCCTCCTAGAGCATCTAAGCTTCTCAGTGGTAAGGACATAATGTCACCATCATTCTTGTGATGGTTTGAATATGCTTGGCCCAGTGAGTGTACTATTAGGAGGTGTGGCCTTGTTGGAGTAGATGTGGCACTGTGGGTGTGGGCTTTAATACCTGTGTACTACCTGCCTAGAAGTCAGGATTTTCCTAGCAGCCTCTAGTAGAAGATGTAGAATTCTCAGCTCTTCTTGCACCATCCCTGCCTGGATGCTGTTATGTTTTCATCTTAATGATAATGGACTGAACCTCTGAACCTGTGAGCCATCCCCAAGTAAATGTTGTCCTCATAAGAGTTGCCTTGGTCATGGTGCCTGTTCACAGCAGTAAAACCCTAACTAAGACAATCTTCTTAGTGGTTGTGTGGCCATTGAATGAAATAAGACATGTGAATACATAACTTGTAATGCTATAGAATGGGTATATGCACACCTGCTTTAACATGATCCAGATCAGAAAACATACTGAGAATGTTTTGTTTGAGGCAACAGTACAAGGTCCCAAGGAACCGTACATATGTACTGCAAAGGCAGAGCTTCTAAAATAAGTCAATTCCAGTGACCCTTCTCCATTAATGCTTAATAAATTCTATTTTCGAAGGTAATACATTCTGGATCTTTCCTTAACACACAGAGCAAGTGCAGCCTATGGGAATCTTTGCACTGACGGCGTGTCCTCTCCCCTCCTCTGTCCACTCTTCAGCTGTCCACTTGATCCTCCAAATCAGTCCCCTTCCTGCTTCCCTGTAGAGACCTAGCTTCTCTCTCAGACACCATTCCACTTCCGGATCATCCATGTGCATTCCCTTCCCTGCAGAGTGTTCTTTCTATGTCTCCACTAACTTCACTTCTGATACCGCTGTCTTATTTTTCTTTCCGGTATTTGGGTGACTTCTTGTTGCTGTAGGACTGGATAGTTCCAGAAAGTCCCTTCACCATTGTTGTTCACAATAATGAATAAAATGCTACAAGCATACAGAAAATGTAATGGGACTAATATCTCCCAGATTGTCTTTAAAATGCTAGTTATGCTTTCAAATAACTGCCAAAATTCAGGTCTACATTTCACATTGAGTTTGAAACCTTTGATCCAAAAATGCAAATTTCCCCCATGCTCTGGATCAATGTACAACATTCAGGTTCCAAGATTTGTGGATTAAAAGTCAGTTTTATCCACAAAACTTTTCATACCCTTGTCAATCTCTCCTTCTCTGCAATGTCATTGTTTTCTGCTTTATCATGGCATTGCATCTGCCACAGTAATATTTAACTATGCATAAATCTGCTTCCCTGGGCTCATTAGGGTCATGTAAGCCAACTAGTGACTACACAATAGGTATTCAGTACTGGATTCTTTAGGGAACAGTGTTACACAAGAGTGCTTTAAACTACACTGAATTATTCTTTCAAATCATTGTTATCAAAAATAATAGAACAAGAAAGTAAATAAAAATAAAATTACTGAACTTCTCACCAAAATATAAGGATACAATCTTAAGACGACCAGGGCTCTACAAGGATCGATTGACTGGAATTTGAATTTTTGAAAAACATGTGAACTGTAGACGAGATTTTAATGTAACTATTCTAATACAAATGCTTCTAATACACTTGTTGGGTTATAACTGAATAACACTAGGACAAAGCCAAGACATGCTTGCCATTCTGATACTTCTGAACAAGAGGAGTGTTGCAGAATGCACATCAAGCTTAAGAGCCCAGGTTGTTTTCTAGTGCCCAGAGGCAAGTAGCAGGTGACTGTCAGACTCACTTCAGAGGCAAGAATTTGGTCTATGAAGTTCATTTTGTAAACAGAGCTTGCACTGAGGTTAGGATGCAGCAGTCAGTTGTCATCCATATTTTAATTTACTGTCGAGAGGAAGCTACAGTGGCAGATGTTGTGGATTATTACTGTTTTTTTTTTTTTTTTTTCAAGAAGAAATATAGGTCTCAGGGAGTTAATGGGAACCGCTGGTCTAAAGATGCAAAGCATGTTCACTGTAGTTAATAACTGTGTGTTGTATTCTTGGAAATTGCTGAGAATACATTTTAAGTGTGCTCACCACAAAAAAGCAAACATTTGAAATAATACAAATATTAATTCATTTTAAATTATCCATGCATGCATGCATATATCACAGCACCATGTTATGGGTGGTATATATACTGAATTTTTCTACATTTTAAATAAAAATTTAACTTCATTTTTTTAGCCTACACTTTAAAATAGCTAATTGTAAAGCTATATTTACTATGGAAGCTTATAGAACACTGCAGTGTCAAAACTCTTAACTGCAAGGCTCTTGTACATATGCTAAGAAGAGAAACTGTCAGCTTCAGTGTTCAACTCTTTATCGTACTATGAACTACTACATTAGATATTTCTTTCCTCCTTCAAAATGATTACAAAGCCAGGTATGGTGGCACGTGCCTGTAATCTTAGCATTCAGTAGACTGAGGCAGGAGGATCATGAGTTTAAGACCAGCAAAGATTTCATCCTAAGAGTCTGTCACAAATGAGTCAGTGCATGGACACGTGTGTCACACACGTACACACAGCCACATTCACACACAGATACATACATAGGCATACACACACACAGCCACATGCACACATAGACATGCATGCATACATACACGTACACACATATGTGAAAGACACACACACTATTTCATTATATAAGAATCAGTTTGAATCCCAAATCTTACCAATTTTCGTCTTTATACTGACAACCTATGTATACACTAAATGAACACTTGCAAACATGTACAAGCCTAACTGCTATGATAACAAAGACAGACTAAGAAAACAGCTCATTTCAATATGCTTTAATAAACCACACCTCCTTACCCACAATGCTCATTAAAAAAAAAATCTGGTATATTATTTTTAAAAGTACAGAAAAGTTCATGTGTAAACTTGTGATTTATTTCTACTCATGAGAATGAAGTTGCTAGCTGAAGTGATATCTGAGATACATTAAAGACAAAAGCAGTTTGGCTTTTGAACTCTGATGTGTATCTTTTAATAGAGGAAAATTATGACTAAAGCTTTGCAATAAAATAACATGAATAAAATAAAGTATAATAAGTAAATAAAATGATGCTTTCACTTGAAGGTTTGATAAGTATGTTTGTGGTACTTTATGTCATAGTCATATTCTTTATTCTCTGTCTACAAGGAGAATTCTGTTTGACAGAAGTGACATGACACAAGTAACCGCAAGCAGGTTCTTCCATTTTGGGGCTATTTGGGTTTCAGTCCTAGTTGTAACATACACTAACTGTGGTACCTCAGGGAAGTTCGTAATCCCCTCCCTTGCAATGTGCTGACCAGAACAATTCTTGTGTTCAGTGATTATTCTAATGCTTACATGGGAACATAAGTACTCAAACTCTTAGCTCCCCTGTGTTAGCACCAACGCATCTCATCTCAACACGTGATTCTGCTATAATTACTGCTTCTTTTTTTTACAATGCTGACAGAAAAGTGCTATTACTGCAAGTGCCGAAGAAGCAACTAGAAATGCCATGATTTCATTTTAAAAGTATGTTTAAAGGAAAGAGAAAGTGGTCAAAGTATATGAAATGAGGTCAATACTTTTGAGCAAATAAAAACTATTCAGCATTCAGCACACAATTATACAAAATAGTTCCTTTCCTTCATGGAACCATTTTATGTGTTAAGGTTGTTACTATTTTTAAGTAGGAGACAATCATGTCTTACACTTAAGGCCTGGATATGTAGGAAAGATGATAAGTACAGGGACTACAAGTGAGACTGCTGCTGGACTCTGGCACTTTGTAATAATTCCAGACACTGCAGCCCGTATTTTGCAAATAAAAAGCTCTGGTTCAGAATGGCCAAGTAGTTTCCCCAGAGGACAAATGGCTGGTAAATTGTGGAAGCCAGAACTGAACTTGAATTATCTAAAACAGATGCCCTTTGTCCCTTTGTCCCATTGTCCCTTTGTCCCTTCGCCCCTTCTTCGTCCTTCGTTTGACTGTCTTTAGTTGTATGAAGCTGTGCCTGAGGAAAGCACAAATGTGAAAGAGGCACAGGAGCTGAAAACCAAGGAGAAGCAGATGCTGTTTTATTGAAGTGTCTTCTAGGGAACAGGCAGCTTTCCTAGCATACAGGAGGCTCTCACTTCAGTGCCCAGAAATGGAAAAACAATGCAACAAGAATCCATCTTTTTTCCCCTTGAAAGGAATTATATTCATGGTACAAAGTTCAAGACATCAGATTGTGTTGAAACTTTCTTTTTTTTTATTTTTATTTTTATTTTTTTTTTTTTTTTGATATTACAAAATCTTGTGAGCTGGGACTTCAAAGCTACTTTTGAATTCTGTACTCCGAAAGTAGATTTCTGCCCTCCAGCTGTTCAGAGGCTTTCTAGATCTCGCTGCTTATTCGACGAGCTGGAGTGTGTCAAGCAAACTCATAATACTGTGTGAGTGAGACATATTTAGCAGCAAGGAATGGAAAACAAATAAATAAGAAGATAAACAGACTCAACCATACTACTTTTTGATTATCCAAAGGTTGTATAAGGCTATACACTAAGATTCCCGGGTGTCTCTTTATATATCAGTGGTTCTTAACCTTCCAAACGCTCTGACCCTTCTTCATGTTGCGGTGACCCCCACCCACAAGCTTATTTTCATTTCTAGTTCATAACTGTAATTTTGCTGTTGAATGGTAATGTAAACATTTTTGGTAATAGAGGTTTGCCACAGGGGTCGTGACCCACAGGTTGAGAAGTGCTACAGTTATCTATAATCAGATAACTGTAGCTTCTCTTTCTGAGTATGTTAATATTGTGAGTGACTCTAATATATGGCATATTTTTCCTGGAATTTCCTAAATAGACAAGTGGAAATATTTTAGATATGAATGACACCATGCCTGCTCTCATTATGGTATTGTATAATTTACACACACACACACACACACACACACACACACACACACACACATATACATATACATATATATATATATATATATATATATATATATATATCCTTGTAGAAATTTTAATATTTTTTCACTAATAATTGCTTATGCAACATCATATCACTACAAAGAATTCATTCTTGAACACTTCTATTTATTCAAGTAACTATCACTTTTTGAATGACTTTAGAGAATTTCTGCCTAAGAAGGACAGCTACTGTAATTTATGCATGACGTAGCTCCCGTCAAAGAGAGTTGTACCTCATTCCTCAGTCAGATTCTCCAGAGTGTTTCCAGGGATTTGAATATCATTTAAAACTGAGATAAATCAGGAAGGAAAGTGTTTATGCAGTGCCTCTGGTCTTTCCTCACACTGAGAGCGCCATGCCCTTAAGGCAACTTTATCAACTGTTCCACACATGATCTAAGGAAATGAGATTGCCTTGCTGCTTAAGCAAATGAGCCGTGAAAGGTGTTTGGTATTCCTGTGGACAGATGATCTGGCAGGGCCATGACGCCTACTGCTTGAGATGGGGGCAGGAAAGATGGGTTGGAAGGGGAATCATGTGGGTGTGGTGTGATGAATGTTTTATCTTTGAACGACTCCTTATGTTCTTGTAAAGCTATCAATTCTTTCTCATGCTTTTTTTATCCTCTCTCCTTTTAATGCCAAGACAAATTGATCATAGATTGCTGCTGTAAGTGCTGACACCACTGAAAATGAAGGTGTCATTGCAAAACAAACCACAGCAAATTCATAATGAGCAACCTTCACAGAGCTACAGTTCTTGACATATAAACTTTTCTCCAGTGAAAGAAGCATTGTTCATCCCGAACATGCAGAGATGAATAAGAAACAAAAGTGATTTGATTGACATTAAATATGCATTTATCCCATCCTATACTGAGCCACCAGTTGGATCACAGTTACCTGTAACATGGGTGCCCTCTTTCTGCCTCCATGGGCACAGTCATGCAGATGGTACACATGTACACATGGAGACACTCACACATACAAATAAAATAAAAATAAGTCCTCCCTCCCGACCCTGTGCAAAGAACCCAATGTCCCCTTCAAAAGCAGCTCTGAAACTGAGTCCTAAACACAAAGCTTTAAAAATAAAATACTAAAAGTTGAATAAAAATCCTATAAGTATAATACTTTTTAATAAATTTATATTGAGCAAAAGCAACCTGAATACTTTAGAGGCTGCATTTATTAGTTTGTTATAACATTTGGTGATAAATTTCTTTCTGGAAGCAACTTTTTAAGAGAAATCATAGACTAGTTTCATTGCAATAGTGCCAAAGGATAGTGCTCGGCCACTCTGGCTTACTGATGCTTGATTAAACTTTTTATTATTACATTGGCTCTTAGTGATCCAAATATCTAATCATGAATATATTTCAAAGTCCTAACTATAATTAGATCTGCCTCCATACAACTGAACCTCTTATATGCAAATCGACTTTTTGTAAAAAGAGTCTACATACCAAAGATTTCTAAATTTAAAAAAGCTTTGCCTCTAGTGTTTCTACAAAACAAAAATTATTTTCTTTTTCATAATGTACATATGCATACATATTATGACAAAGATGCCTTGACTCTGGTGTTACCTGACCTTAGTGTTTGTTTTCTCACAGAAAGTAATGTGTTGAGTGTGATGTGTTCATTTGCATAAACAGGCATAAATTAGAATTGCTTGTAAATGTATTCATAAATAATCCATTGACCTATATGATTTAGTATCAAACTGTAGTCACAGTTCTATACTATATATTTTCCTCTTGATGTTGTGCCCTTTAAATTTGTCCATAGTGGGTTTTTGGGCCTCTGGTTCATTCTCATTAACCTGTGTGTGGTATTGTACTGCAGGGATGTATGAGAATGTGCATCTTGTTAAAGATGCTAACTTGTTTTCAAAATTTCACAAATACCAGAATGATGAAACAAAAACTATACCTTTTGTAAATGTTCCAGAGTTAATCTGAGTGAATTTGCCTGGGTTGGAAAGACCAAATTTATGGTCAGCACATCTTCAACAGTATTAGTAAATAGCTTATCAAAGTATCAACAGATATTGATTTTTATTCAGCAATTGATTTGGGTTTACGTAGCTCATCCATTTGCTCATTCAATATTTATTGATTACTCATGTGATGGACAGTTCTAAAAATTTGTATAAAATATAGCAGTAAGTCAAGTATACACACCTTTCTGCTTAAATGGAATTTAAAATCTAAATCTAACCTGGATAAATAGAAAAGAAGGAAGGAAGGAAGGAAAAAGAAAGAAAAAAAAGAAAGAAGGAAAGAAAGAAAGAGAGAGAGAGAGAGAGAGAGAGAGAGAGAGAGAGAAAGAAAGAAAGAAAGAAAGAAATTTATCTCACATAGTAGGAATGCTAGAGGTAAGAGTGAAGAAACACAAGGGCAAGGACTAGGTTGAGAGAAGTGGTTCTAAGCTCAAACCCCAAGGGAAGTTTCCCCACATGGGAATCTGTGAGCATTGCATGGGCACAGTGAGCAGCTATCCTTGTGTCCTTCCTAATCTGCCTTTGTATCTTTAACCTATCTGAAATAAAATGCAAACTGTCTCATGAGGATTATCAATTTGTGTTTTTTCTGACATATTTTCTTATTTATTTATTTTGTATATGTGAGTACACTGTCGCTCTCTTCAGACACACTAGAAGAGGGCATCGGATCCCATTACAGATGGTTGTGAGCCACCATGTGGTTACTGGGAATTGAACTCAGGACCTCTGGTCGAACAGTCAGTGCTCTTACCTGCTGAGCCATCCCTTCAGCCTAACATATTTTTATATATTAGCTTTCCATTTGAATTTTTCTTTTGCAACTTACTGGCTAATACCTTAATCCATTTTTCTATTCATTACTTTCCTATTACTTACAAAATAAGAGGCTCTTTTTGTATTTTAGAGATGCTGTGTCTTTGTTGTACTTATGTGTTACAAATGCCTTCATTTTCCGACTTAATTTTCACATTTCATAATGCTTTTTTATGTGAAAAAGGTTTAGTTTATTGCTATTTTTATTGACTCTGTTTTTTCGTTTCTAGTCTCCAGTTGTGTCTTATATAAGAAAACTTTTCACGTCCTATTTTCTTGTATACCTTAGTTTTGTTTTATTCCCACACTTGGTCTTCAACCTGTATAGATTCTAGTTTTCTTGCTGAGATGTGACATAGTTGTCTGTTGTTTAATTTCCATTTTGTGTAAGGGACACATTATCACCATGGTATACATGTGTCTCTGTATCAATCAGATTTTCAGAGTTTTGACTGCTTTTACTGAGTTATGCTTCACTATTAAAATATGATATGATATATGTCCACTTATTAGATCTTAAAATTATTCTGAGCAATTGGTTATTCATGTAATATTTTATAGACTGTGGTGTCAGGTTCCTTTCTGAAACCATGAGCCACCCAGGATACAGAGCAGTGGTTTTTAAGCTCCCTAATGTTGTGACCTTCTAATACAGTTCTTCACATTGTGAGGACCCTTATATATAAAATTATTTTTGTTGCTACTTCACAACTGTCATTTTGATACTGTTGTGGATCATAATGTACATATCTGTGTTTTTGATAGTCTTAGATGACTCCTGTGAAAAGGTCATTTGACACTCGCCAAAAGGTTCACAACCTGTGGGTTGAGAACTGTTGCTCTAAGGATTCCTATGGTTTTGCTTCTTCGGAGTTGGAGCTGAATGTACAACAGTGTTGTCTTTTTCCACATGAACTGTAGTTCATTTCAGGGATCATTCACACTCATCTCTGGCAGCTTAGTGTAACTTGTGCCCAGAATTCTTTCCATTTGTTGGCACTATTCTTGATAATTCCTCTTTCTTCCTTACTTTAAAAAATATTGTAGGAGCTAAGGAGTTAACACACACGTTTAATAGGCTGAAAGCATTTCATTGCTTTCATTGTTTGGTTGGTTTTTGTTTTGAGATGGGGCCTCATTATGTAGTCTTAGCTGACTAGGAAATGATTATGTAGACCAAACGTGATTCTGCCTCCCAACTATTGAGTTTAAAATTGTATGCCACCATACCTACTCTAAGGTGAAAACTTTAAATATGAAATAAATGTATTAATTCTAATGGAAAAATATTTAATTTATCTACTTTCCAGTAGTTGGTCTAAGTAGAGGGCATCTACATGGCACATATAAGGCCTTGGGTTCCATATCCAACATCATAAAAGAAGGGAATACAAAGGTGAAATGCAAAAGACTGCCTTGATGAGATTTATAGTGTCCCAGCAAAAGGCACTGCTTTTCATCAGTCCACTGAGGGCCATATTAGAGAAAAATAAACCCTACATCATGAGCATCATGAGTTTTACTTGTGGTCCTTTAACAAGTCTCAAAGGCAAACATGGTCAGCATTCCAATTCAGTGAGAGCAAAGCTTCCCACTCAGACCTTTTTCTTAGCGTGGCATTCCTGTTCTGATTCCATCCTCTCCATGGGATTCCCTTTTTCTTATACATAGTTTATGAGTTCATAGCAAGTCTTTAATCTGTGCTTTATGTACATATGGTATATGTATGTTTTTTTTATACTTTGCTAACTTGTCACTCTTCTTCCTAAATATGTTCTCATTTACACATATTATACAAATCTCTATGTTTGGAGCTACTTAAGTATCTATATAGTGGGCTAAATGAGAGACTGTAGATATCGTGTAGGCAAGTCAGCTAAAATTCAGTATACAACATGCATATGCATTAAGAGGAGAGGTACAAAAGAGATGAGGCTTAAATTCCATTTTTGGTGCTTATTGATGAAATAATTATGCATAAAGTTTAGCTGTCATTCGGGAAGCAAACACAGGAGGGTCCAAAATTCAGCCATGCTCCTCTGAGGCAACGGTGCCTGTAACCTATGAACAAATTATTCAGCACATCCCAGACACATGACTAGGGCAGCTGAACAAGGCAGGCATGTAAACAGCCCTGTCTGAATTATAACACGGAAGCACATTTTCCCTTGATCGGACTCAATTCAGCTTTTAAACATTTTTTGTTTGAAACTATTCTTCATTATTTATAAATGTATGTGATTAGTATTTTTTCCTCTTAATACAGATATTGAACCCTGGTCTTCAAGCATGCCAAGTACTTGCTAAGTACCTGACTCCTGAGCTACACGACTCAAACACTATATGACTACATTTAAACCCAAGTCCATACTTAAATATTAACAAGTCAGCTCCCTTCCCCGTTACTAATTGTTTCTAACTGAGCCTTATACCTACAAAATGTCTTTTCGGTTTCAATATGAATTTTATATTATTGTTCAAATGTCAGGCATCTGCCCACACACAACAGAACTTTATCTAGATACTGAACAGGAAGATTTTGAGATCAGGGCATTCTTCTCTTTAACACATGATTAATGAAATTCGGTCAGGGTCAGAACAGAACTAATTCCCTTCTCCCCCACTTAGGAAGCATGAAAATGATTCATTCTCAAGTACATACAGAAGCTTCACAAAGAGCTTTATCTGCTTCAGTAATTAAAAGATTTCCTGCGAGCTATTCAGTCAGTTTGCTTTGGAGGCAGCTCTTCCCATCTTTCCCTTTGAGAAGCCTAATTAAAGTGGAAAAGTTTGCTTCCTATGCATATTGGTTTTGCCATATTAAATGTATATATGAAAACAATGAATAAATGGCAACCCTGGTTCTTTTTCCATTTTTGTCCTATTGAGACATGGGCAGAGAGGATGATGTGTTCTCTAAGATTTAGATTTTGAATCTGACTTCTTTTTTGTTGTTTAGTCAGTGTTAATATATCTTTAGGATTAATATGTGTTGTGTGGAAACCCTCTTCCCTGAAACCTCTATTGATGCTGTGATTATTTTAAAAAATAAATAAATGATAGGCAGATGATGCAAACTCAACACTTCAGAATTTGCATCCTCCTTTTGAACATTATGTAAGCACAGTTATACTATGTTTTTAAAATGTATCTGCCATAGTGAATGAAAATTTTGGTATTGTTTCTGTCTCCCTGACACAACTGCCTTCATCTCTTGTGTTTATTTCTAGCTATCCTTAAAAATAAAAATTAAAGGTCATATTTGTACATTGTATCTTACTTCTCTGTTTTACTCTCCTTTTTTCAATTATAAACTCTAATCAGTAAGCATCTGGAAAAGGAGATGCTGAGATAAAGAATTTTTAAGTTATTTTGAGTATTAAGAAGAGGACAATTAAAGGGTTAAGACATAATTCTATGAGGACATTCCAGCCCCTGGCACTTGCTGTCTTGAGAAGTTATAATTGTAGAGTAGGAGACAAGTATTTATTCATGTGTCTATAACACAAGGAGGATTATGATGTTGCTAAAATATAGTGTTTCTGAGGGAAAGTGCCTTATGTCTGACCCATGAAAAACTAATATCAAAACAAGATACAGGATGTGTTTGTATGTATGTAGCTGCATGCACTTCAAAAGGAAAAGTACCTCAAATAAAAGTATAGAGACAAAGTAATATGTTTGGTTACTTGTAGACCCTGGGAAGGAAGAAAGTCATTCTAGAATACTATTGAAGGAGCTAACATAAATTAAAACAGGAACCACTGTATACTTGTTTGTCCATCTGAAGAACCTAGTATAGTACTATTTGCAGAGTAACTACTCGATAGGTCTCATTGAAAACATAGTGAATGAAATTACAGGGACAAATTTAGGTTCAGCCCAAGTATCGTGTCCAATCAATAAAACCTTGACCAAAAACTAAAACCTTGGTCTGAGGCATGAACTATACATTTTAAAAAATCCACAGAAATCAATATAGCACAAAAGACTGAAAGTCAGGACATTTGGGTTCTGTACAAAAACCAGCTGCAAAATGTGGCCACATCACTTCCTCTGACGACTGTCCTTTATGACTTTCATGTTCTATTAACTTACTCTCAAGCCCATCCATAACTTTGAAAGCTCATAGAAGATCACCCACATCTCTTACATATCCCCAGCCAGTAATAAAGATAAATCAAAACTGACTGTGGAAGATTTTATAGCTCCTCTTCCCTCCCCACCACACACACACTTGTCTTAGAATGCTTTTAGACTGTATTTATATAAGATTGAAAGAGTGTGATTATCCCATTAGGTAGAAAGAAAGTTTCTCTTTCCCATAAAGGCTCAGCATTGACATTTTTCAAATATTTCAGATTAGTATAGGCACTTAATAAAGAAAATAACACTTCAGATTTACTTTCCTCTCTAAATATCTAGCTGAATTCTGTGGTGCTGATCTACTCCACCCAATCTCACATATATGACAATAAAAGTCAAATTTGATACAAACATATGAATTAAACAACTATAGAGCTCTAACACATTATTGTTTTGTAAGCTCGGATTAGAACAAAACAAGAATATAGAGATAAAATTTATTTGGATCCAAGGTATTTTTTTTTTTCTTAAATGTGAAATGATGCTGAATTCTCCAAAGCCTCATCATTTCATTATGTAAAATAAATATTATTTTTGTCCAATAGCACAGGGGTTGCTGTTGTTGTTTTAGGTTCCTCTTCCTTGTTGTCCTCCTTCTCTTCTTCCTCTATCTTCTCTTTCTCCTCCTCTTCCTCCTCTTCTTTGGGCTTCTTGCTTGTTTGTTTTCTTTTTTCTTTTTTTTTTTTTCAAGACATGGGCTTTCTGTGTGCAACCTTCGTTGTACTGGCACTTGCTGACTGACCTCAGGTCACAGATATTCACCTGCCTCTGCTTCCCAAATCCTGGGACTAGAGACGTGCACCACCATTTCCAGGCTCTGATCGCACAGCTCTTAATGGCATTTTAGGCTTTATTTCTCCATTTTCAGCAAGGTTTCTTATAGTAACAAAGCAGTGCCATCCACATTTAGACCCTGAAGCTTACAAGGCCTCACCAAACACATACAGAGAATAAATTGTTTCCATGAGACCTATGGTTAGAGTGTACATTTAAAGACCATGAATATTAGTTATGATGGTGCCCAATCCACCCATAATAAGACTTGGAAATGAAAGTTAATTCTGACACATACCTGTTACCTGACTCTTGATAGTCTGGGTAAGGCTCACAGATGCACAGTTGCTAAACCTAATGCACAGTTCAGTATGTCCGAGTAAAGATTTCCGTTGCTGTGAAGAACACTGTGGACAAGGCAACTCTTACAAAGAACAACATTTAATTAGAAATGACTTACAGGGTCAGTTCAGTCCAGTATCATCATGGCGGCAAACATGGCAGTGTCCAGACAAGCATGGCACTGGAGGAACTGAGAGTTATGCACTTTCATCCAAAGGAAGCCAGGAACAAATTGTTTTCTGACAGCTAGGAGGAGAGTCTCAAAGCCCATCCCTGCAGTGACACACTTCCTCCAAGAAGGCCACATCTACACCAACAAGGCCACACCTTCAAGTAGTGCCATTTCCTGGACCAAGCATATTCAAAGCACCAGAGTATGGTATGGGTGACAAATAGAAAAACCACATTTTTCTAAACAGTTCCTGCTAGTCATGTTGGCTCTTTTTCACTCTCAGCTGCTCATTCTCTCCTCATTCAAAGAGACAGATTCCTCTTCCTGGTCTCAGCTGCTGCCTATACTATGAAACTGTGTTTGGCTCTCTACTTCTTCACATTATTCACAGTAAAGCCTGTTTGATAACAGAATCATTAAATAATAAATTGCATCAAAGGAATTTTATTCTGCTTCTGAATATAGCATTTGATTTTAATGATGCAAATCAAAAAATTCAGTGGTAGTTTAGAGTGTTAGGTGCCAGGAGAGGCAAATGACTACAAGAGGACAAACTTGAAAAATAGAAATTCCATTTCAAGCAGTCTTTTTACCTGGCTATCATGCTTTGTCATCCTTACTAACAGATAGCATCGGGCAACTTTTGGTACAGTGTTAATGAGGATGAAGACAGTACCCATGTATCAGTCAAAGTCCTTAAGTGGTCCAAAATTCTTACATTACTCTCTTCCCTACCAAAATCTGGGACAAAGTATGCTAAAGACATAATTGAATAAAATAAGTTTATATCTTTCTTATTTCCTCTGTAGTAAATATATATCCTTTAAGTAAAACAGCATTGTTTAGTCATATAAGACAATAGACATGTAAGATACTCCACTCTTCAGATGGCTGGAGAGAGAGCTCAGCAATCAGAAATGTAGGTGTTGCGGCCCAAGCTGCCCCATGTTGGGTGTCAAAAATGTTGAGAGCCGCTCTACCCCACGTTTGTGGCCCAAAATGTTCCGGGCCACTCTGTCAATGTTTGAACCCGTACTGCCAAAGCCTTGGGCGCTAAATCGTTAGAGCCGTACTGCCCCAAGCTGCTCCAGTCTGCGGGTTGGGGTTCAGCAAGAGAGAGAGAGTGAGGACAGACTTGAAGAATGGAGACCAGACAGAGTGTGATTCAATCCCGTTTATTCATTAGTCTCTCTTCCTCTTTCCAAGTCCCAAGTCTTGAGTTCCTAGTCCCTAGTTCCTAGTCCCTAGTGCTTTGAAATTCCAAGTTCTTTCTCCAAGTGCTAAGTGCCTAATGTCTAATAGTTCTTCTTCCAAGTTCTCTAGTCCAAGTGTCTTTTTCCTCAATGTCTAATTCCTACTCCAGGTTGCACTCCAAGTTGTACTTTCTAGTGTCTAATAATCTGTTGCTTTCTTCTGTTTGCCTCTCGCCTTTTATATGTCTCACTTCTGAGCCATGCCTCTAAGTCACGCCTTTAAGTCATGCCCTTAGGCCTTGTCTCTAAATCTGATCTCTAAGTCATGCCCTTAAGTCTCAGCTCTAAATCACAGCTTTAAGTCTCACATACCCAAGGGAAGATCCTGGGTATCTAAAGCAAGATGTTATCAGAGTGTGCTCAGCTGTTGTAGGCTGATGTAATCAAGTCTCTTGTCAGGGTATATGGCTCAAGATGGCTGCAAGGATGATAGCTGCCTTCTGTCAGCTCCCCACATGTAGGTAGCATGGCTGAGAACACAGGGGGGTCCTCACACCAGGCTGTGGGTAGTTGGCTGGGTAATTGTGGCTGGGAATCACTGAAAGTTCCTCCAACTGTGGGTTGAGTGGCTGAGAATGCTCTGGGTTCCTCCAGGGGAAAGTTAGGCATGGCTGCTGTGGCTCCAAGGTTCCTCACGGCACAGCCCCAATGACAGGAGAAAGTCCATGGGTTTTTACAGGCTTTAATGTCATGGCGGATGGTGGATGGATCTGGATGCAACCCCCCTCAGCCCCGCCCCGTAAAACCCAGGGCAGACCTGAGTTAAATAGGGAGAAAGAGATGGAGAGGGACTGGGCAAGAATGCTTAATTGACTCTACCCTCTGGCCTTCAGGTACCTCATTAGTATGTAAATCTTTCTAGGGCCTGATGTTCCTCTTGACTGTTGGCCATAGACCTCTCTGTGGGAGTGGTTGTTGGAGGGCTGAAGCTAAATGAAAAGAACCAGGGCCTGGGAGCAGAGCTGAACTCCTGATGTCCAATAAGGTTCCGGGTGTCCAAGCTCTTGCTCGACCAAACACCCAGCTGCTTCTCACAGCCCACCGCCCCACATAGGACTACTTGTTGCTGGTTCCCAGCACTCACAGGCAACTCACAACACCCTAATGACTTCTGCCACAAAGTTCTTACACCCTTTTCTGGTCTCTGTGGGCACTACACATGTGTGGCAAATAACAGGCATTTTGGTTCTTTAAGCTAAGAAACACTTTTCAGACACAATTTTCTCCACTGATCAAAGTCAAGGGGGTGAAAAGAAGAATGTTTACACAATTCGTAACGATATTTAGAGACAGAACTCAGCTTTAGACATCTTACTTCCCACATCTCTGTAGCTGCAATGATAAATGGTGCCTGTCGTGGGCTGCAGGTCTTGGCCAGAGCTTTGAGTTGACAGGCTATAACAAGAGCAACAGAATTGGGAAGATTTTTTTACCTAGTGAAAAATTACTCTGTAGGATTTATAAGATGAATGGATATGTAATATTTGTATCATGAAATTTGCCATAGCACAAACTTCTCTGATTCTGAAAGTTCAGATTATTCGGAATATCATTTATCAGTCATTCATAAAACCAATGGCTTTGTTTCCGATGACAAATAACACTTGAGCTTTGTTGTACTTAAAATTTTGTAAACTGTCACTTGGAGATCTATCCCAATATATCTTCAGTAGCAAGTACTGTATGAGAGCCTGGCATTCTAGTGAAACGACAGATCCAGGATGAGGACCACAGGACCCCTAGAGATAGGAATCATGAAACATACATTCTGACTCCTCTATGTGTTATTATAGATTGACGCTTCTAACTTACGATTTTCCTCTATGGCAAGAATCTCTCTTCATGTTGCTTTGTGGTTTGAGATAGTGCATACGATGTGTTTGATCAAATCTATATCCCTCATTTTCTTTTATGATCTTTGTGGCCCTTGTTCTACAATCATCCCTGAGCCTGGCAATATAAGAAATGGCTTATGAGGGTATTTTGAACCTAAAAATATAATACAGATAGCTTTTAAAAGTTAGCAGTCATACAGAGAGAAATAAAGTCATACAGAGAGAAATACTGTGGGGCTTTAGCTCGATTGCAGGCATGGGTCCTGTTGGGCTGAGTTATGGATCCTGAGTGTCTGTTCCCCAGGCGTCTGAAACTGGGGCTCAGAGGGGCAGAAGTGCAGGAATTTGACTGAGTTCACTCCACACAGTGCCAGGCAGATGCTGGGCTATGAGAAGCCACAGGGCTCTACCCAAGCCTGGAGAGGTCTCAACCTGAGACACCGTGGGGACAGAGCTCTCAGGTTGGGGGCTCTCTAGGCCAAAGTGGCTAGATGGTCTCTGTCCTTGGGCTCCTAGGCACCACTGGGAGGCCACAGAAGGACTGAGATAGGGGCATACGAGCTGGACCGGCCCACAGCCTACAGGGGCGGGAGGGAGAAGCTTTGACAGCGCCCCACAGGGTGGATACTCTTGATTACGGTGACTCGCTTGGCTGTGTCATGGCTGGTTCGGCTAGCTTGCTTGAGTTGGTGGGCTCTGTGACTGAAACATAGAGAGGTCCTCGTCGGGAGATTAGACTGCAGTTTGGTAGTCAAAGGCCCCCTCCATGGTTCTCCATGGTGGGCCCCAATGACACAAGGAAGTCCATGGTTTTAAAAGATTTATTGTCATGGAGTAAAGTGGATGAACTGTACCCTGTATCCTCAGAAGGGCCTGAGCTTAAATATCTTTTGTAAGGAGGAGGGTCTGGAAGAAGTTCTTAATTGTCTACACCCTCTGGCCTTTAGATATCCCATTAATATGGAGATCTCTTGAGGCTGTACAGCCTGTAGTCACATCCTCTACCTATGGAAGGGCTGGTAGGGGCATTGTCCTACGTGACTGAAAGTTGTGGATCAATGGAGGTCTTTGGCCTGTCAGGAGCCTGGAGTCTGGGAATGTGGCGAAATGCATGTCATCCCTTGCAGGGATACCTGTTGGTTCTCTGGCCATCTCTAGCCAGTGCTCGACCAGAAACCATGCTATCCTATCATGGTCCCACAAAGTACTGAATATACCAAATAGAAGACATGCATGGAATACTCTAGATTGATGGTTGAACTTTGTTACTAGGCTCTCTGGAAAGTATAATCAAGACTAGGAATATTACATTTCAAGGAAATCTAGGCTAATAATTGTGAAATATTCAGATAAAATAAGGGTGATTATGGTCATTTGAATAGGTATGGCCTCAATAAACTCACATGTTTGAATGCTTGGCCCATAGAGATTGGCACTCTAAGGATGTGTGGCCTTGTTGGAGTAGGTATGGCCTTATTGGAAGAAATATGTCATTGTAAAAGACTGGCTTTGAGGTCACCTATACTCAAGCTACACATAGTGTGGCACACAGTCTCCTTCTGCCACCTTGGAATCAAGATGTAGACATCTCCAATCCTTCTCCAGCACCATGTCAAGCTGCACACTGCCAGTTTCCTGCCAGAATAATAACAGAGTAAACCTCTGAAAATATAAGCTTATCCCAACTTAAATGTTTTTCCTTATAAGAGTTGCCATGGTCATTCTGTCTCTTCACAACTATAAAACTTAACTAAGTTGGTTCCAGGGACTGGTTTATTGCTGTAATAGACATAACCATGCTTTTGTTTAGAAGAATGTATATTTGGGGACTTTGGATTAGAAAAGTAGTAAAATGCTTTAAGTAAGACTTAATGGACCATCCTAGTAAGAACATGAAAAACAACGGTACTGAAGGTAATTTGAACTATGGAGACCTGACTCAAAAAGATTCAGAAGAGAAGAATGTTACTATGTGACATAGAAACTACTATTCTTGAGATATTTTGGTGGAAAATGTGGCTGCTTTTTGCCCTTGTCTTCTCCTCCCTACAAAGCGAAGAGTTTTGGATTAATTGCATTGGCAAAGGAGATTTCAAACTGCCTAGTGTGAACTGTGTCAGGTAGTTGGGTAAAATAAAGCAAAGCAAGATGGCAATAAAAGGAGTTGTGACATCAGGCCAGGACCCCAAGCCGGCTAAGCTTCCAACTTGTGAAAAATAACAGGTTAGGTCCAGGTGTGATAGTACACACCTTTAATCCCTGACCTCAGGCCTAGACAGAAGCATACAGATCTCTGAATTCAAGATCCTTCAGTCTACAGAGCAAGTTTCAGGAGAGCTTAGGCTAGCTAGTGAAGGGAACCATTGAAAGCAAAAATTTAGTGAAGATGTAATTTGAGGCAGAGAAAATGTTCCAGCCTCTGGAAGCAGCAGAATTTGGCAGCCACCAAGTTCTGGCTTTAGAGTCAAGGATAGAAAAAAAGGAGTTATGGAATATTCCTCTATGATTAAGGAAAGCTGCTGAGGAAAGGTGTGTGACAGGGGTATCCATGCATGGAGGCCCAAAGAGACCATGTGTGAAGCTATGAAGGTGATTTCTGGATTGCTTTGGAGATCTCAAAAAGTTAAAGATGCCAGAGCCTTCGAATACCTGCCAAAAAACACTGGTAATGGGGTGTAGAACTAGCCCAAAAGAAAGACATACATTGCAATCAACAAAGCTGAAGATCTGAAGATCATTTTTGATGTCAGACATAGATTTGCAGAGTTTGGAGTTTGTGGAACTGCTTTTTGGTCTTGCTTTGGTTGAGTATTTCCTCACTATGCTCCCTTCTCTGCATGTTGTATCAGTAATGTATATCCTGTGTAATTGTATGTTGGAAGTATGCAATCTGTTGTTTTATTCTGACTAGGAGGTGCAGCCCCACTGGAATATGTGTGACCTTGTTGGAGGAAGTATGTCATTGTAGGGGTGGGCTCTGAGGTCACCTATGCTCAAGCTACACCCAGTGTGGCAAACAGTCTTCTTTTGATGCCGATGACTCAAAATATAGAACTCTCATCTTTTTCTCTAGCGCCATGTTTGCCTGGATGCTGCGATGCTTCTTACCATGGTGATAATGGGCTAAAACTTTGAAAAACTGTAAGGCAGCCCTAGTTAAATGATTTCCTTTATAAGAGTTGCCTTGGTCATGGTGTCCCTTCACAACAATGGAAACCCTAACTAAGACAGAAGTAGTTTTCAGTTTAGTCAGGGAACATCTATTTGTGGTAACCAGAGCTGCAGACCTTACCAAACATCCATGTCTCTGTTCCTTTCTCTATAAAAGGAAAATAATGAATAATAATACCTACTCTTTTGATGCTGTATTGAATGAGATAATGTATATAAATATGTAATATTATATCCATTAAGTCTCAAGGTTGCAACTATAATCACTACCTTAACAGTTTAATTTTAGCATGTTTGGGTTTGAAAGAGCTAAATCTGAATTAACTTTTAATCTCCAAATTTGTCTTCAGTGTTCTTGGTTGAGATGCATTATATATCACTTTTATAATAACAACTCAAAGTGAGAGGACAGCAAGAAAGTTTTCTGTCTAAATTATACTGGAAGAAACTCAAGATCCTGAAAAGGAAAGACTGGCCTTGCCATACTGAACACTAAGTGCATATTATGTATTTATACCCATATTGCTGTGATGTATATCCCACTGCTATCAGATGCTTATTATTCATAAATGAAAAAGGAGTTATAATTTCCAAATTTTACAAAGTGTGCAAGATACATCACTAATTGGTTAAGGTCAAGAAACATTAATCCAATTTTTCTAAATCCATAGTTTTTGTTCTAATCCATATCTATGACTTAATTACAAACCAACCCATTGACATTACTCCAAGCACAACATATTTACAATCAAAGTCATAATCTTTCCACCCTGCAACCCTTGTAGACCCCCCAAAAAAACCATTCTGTAGATTTTCTATCTTTGTTAACCAAATGCACATTGTTCCCATATGCTCACCATGAATATCTAAGGACCAAATTCCAAGATCTGTGTTTATAAAGTTCTGTGGATTCATCTACTGTGCTTTGTCTCCACTGTTATTACCTTAGGTACTTGTAATCTTCCTATATTGAACCATTCCACAGGTGTTTCTTTAGATTCAAAGCCACCATGCTTCACAATTCATAGAATATTGATTGTTTGTAGCCTATTAAAAGGTTTTAGTATTTCTTTATTGCTTTAGTTAAAATTTCAAATTGCTTCACATAATATTAAGGACCGCATAACCACAGTGCTCCAGGTAATCTATTTCTAACATTTCTTTCTTCTGGGAAAACTTACAAATAGTGGTTCTCAAACATTTTTGCATCTATGTTTCATGCACTGTCATTTTTCTGATATTCCTTTATCTGTTGAAATGTGTGAACTTCAACAGAAATTGAAATGTCAGCTTATCGTCTGCTGTAGCTCCTAACAACATTAACTTCATCTTTGTCAGTCTTCCCATAGTATTTGACACCTACTGATGGAGAGACATGTGTCATGTGGCTCTGACAATCATTTCTGAGTGAAGGTGTCTCAAGTAGACACCATTGTTAGATAGACAGACAGACAGACAGACAGACAGACAGATAGATAGAAATAGAGATAGATATAGAGAGGCAGGACAACCCTTCATTGTCAACAAATTTTTTGTTTCTATCAATCACAGACTTTAAAACATACTTGAAAAAAAACCCTGTGATTATATTGGATATGTTTCTTACCATTATTCTTTAAACAGCATGGCAACCTTTATATAACATTTATGTTATACTAGGGATTTTAAAATCTATATGCAATTTAAAGAATATGGAAGGATATGTATATATTATATGAAAAAATCTATATTATTTGAAATAAGAAACTTAAGGATATGTGTACTCTTATATCTGGGGAAGGGGAGGGTGTCCTAGAACCAATCACCTGAGGATATCAAGGAACCACTATGCTAATACATAAATACATAAATACCTAAGTCAAGACTGATATTCCATGTGTATTTCACATACACAAACAAAGCAGAATGAAGACAAGGACCAACGAAAATGGTATAGAAACCCAAAGCTTAGTATCAATGAGAAGAGATATTAGCACTAGAAGCTAACTTGTTCTGAGCTAACTAATTAGTCCCAGGTGTGTCTCAAAGCATCTGATTCCATTCGACTACAGAGTGATTTCATGGCCTATAATTTTATTGGTGGGCAGCACACAGATGGTTACTTATTATGCTTTTTAGCTTAAGCATATGTTGCACACATTCATTTGTAAGTATCACATATTTTCTAATAAAAATCTCTAAAAGGATTATCAGTTGGGTTGTGCAATAGATTATTAGAAAGACATCAAAATGATCCAAGATTGCCTTTTATATTCGAACACTACATACCTGGTTGTCTATTGATCTTTTAATTAAAGACTAATTATCAGAGGAGAAATTTTTCAAGGTCTACATGAATGCAAATAGATGAAGAAAAAAAGAGAGAAAGAGGCAGCAATGTGGAAGAGGAGAAGCAGAGAGAGATGGTGGTGGCTATGGAAACAGAGAGATCAGAAGACATCATACAGCAGGTTCTGGGGATAAGAATGACTGAGAGAAGAGATGGCATTTAAGCAGTGAGAGGCTCAATGACATACTGACCAAAGTGACACAATCTGTCTCTTAATATTTTGTCTCTATGTTACTGGAGACAAAGAACAGAGCAATATTGAGCAGAAGATCTAGCTAATATTTAGAAAAGAAAAAAACCTCTGGATGTCTAGGGACAATGAGAATCTTGCCACACCTGTAATCCAGCCATGCTGCATTGTTTGCTTGTTTGTTTGTTTGTTTGTTTGTTTTTCTGCAGTAGTGTTTCTTCTCCTTTGATACACTCTTTCTCCCCAACCCCTGCTTTTTCTGCTAATTCTGCTAATGTCACTTTCTGAAATAATCATTTTTTGAAGCACCAAATGAGATGAAAGAGACTCTTGTGTGCACGCTCTACAGTACTCTGAACTTTGATTCATAGCCCTTAATGTATGAATAATTAAGTGGCTTAGGTTCAGCATCTGTCTCTAAAATCATGGCTGTGCAGTTCCAAGCCAGCAGAGACTATGCCTTCTTATTCGCCCCTACTTCTCTGGGGCCTAATATAAACACTGGCACATGGGGAAAAATCGATACAGTTATTAAATATATGAATGATGAATGAGTTGAGTGGATGAATAAATGAATGAGTTTTCTCTGGACCATCCAAACATATAGATCTAGTTGACAGTTGAAATTACCCTTCTGAGCACAGAAGAGAGATTAAGGCGGGCAATAAAGTTTCGGGGAGTCATCAGCTTACAAGTGGTGATGAAATTCATGGAAGAGAGTAAATCTCGTAGGGAGAGTAAAATTGCAGAAGACTAAAAGACAAACAAGGGATGTGGGTCCCATGAAAGCAATTCAGTCTGGTAGTTAGGGTTCAGGCTGTTTTTGATCAGATAGGCTGGCTTTAGTCTCTAAGTCAGCTCCTGCTGTGGAAACCAGTTGCCAAGAGATGGAGCTGCAGAGAGCTCAGCTGCCAATTCTCTGAACACTAATCACAAAGTGTAAGTCAGAACACAGGCAATAGCCACGTCTTCGTCACTTACTGAACATCACATTGGCTCTATATCCCAGGCCCTTGAAAGAGTACATGAACCATAGACATTGTAGGTCTGCGCATATGTCAAAGTATTGTTTGGGCACCAAGTCTCTTCTGAGGAGAAAAGTTCTGTACAGGGAGCAGGCCAAATGCAGTCTTCATAACTGCCCTTAAAAAAATTTTTACAGACTATTGGCCAAGATCCAGACTCCTTGCAGAGTTTTCTAAGCTCTCTAAATCTGCATCATGGTTGTTGTTTTGGCCAGCCTCACACAAATCTAAACATATCTGGAAAAAAAAAAACAACTCTTAATTGAGAAAGATCTCTCCAAAGATTGGACAGCCAGCAAGCCTGTGGGGTATTTTCTTGAGTGATAATTGATTTAGGAGTGTCTGTCTCATTAAAGATGATACCACTATGCTAGGCTGCTGTTTCTAGGTCAAATAAGAAAGCAGGCTGAGTAAATTGTGAGAGCAAGCCAGTCAGCAATGTTCCTCTATGGCTTCTGACTCAGTTCCTCTCTCCATGTTCTCATTCTGAGTTTCTACCCTTGACTTCTCTCAGTGATTGCAGTATAGCCTGAGATTTGTAAGCTGAAATAACCCTTTCCTCCCCCAGTTTCTTCTGGTCATGGTGTCTATCATACAATAGAAACCTAATGTAGACAGCAGGTGTGGGAAAACATGATCACTTTCTGAATCATATGCTTGCAGTATTTCGTATATGAGAGCTCTAAGAAGCAAGTCAGAAGGTCAGCAACCCAATGGGGCTAAGATATCAAGGACAAGACGGTCAGAGCTGAAAGGTACATGCTGCCACTGAGAGCTGTCATTAATGACTTAAACAGAGTAAGTGTAATGGGGCAGGAGGGCAGAAATCAGAGTAAAACATTATCAGCTGATGGCAGTAGAGCAAAGAGATATAGTTGTCTGCCAGTCTGTGAAGACACTGGGGAGGGGGAAAACCTGTGGATTCCTGGTGAAAACTCAAGAGACTCTACAGTCAGCATTAGGCTTGTGAAAAATATGTCCCCTGATTGTCCTTAAGCCACAGCAAAATGATTAGTTTGGGGTTAAAAACCAAAGTAACTTGTTTTAGAGACATGATCCTGGGAATCCCAGCAGTGAAGACCTCAGAGAACCCAGAGTGGAGAGAGCTACAAGTCACATCGAATCTGTAACATCCACACTCATTCCAAGTATTCAGGCTCCCACATTTATCCTTTATCCTGCCTCAAAGAGGACACTTTCTGAGGCTGCCAGTGTTCCCATCTGTGACCATGAAAAGGATAGGCTAACAGCCCCGTACCCATCTGCAGGCTTTTATCACTAAAGCCAGAGCTGGAACTATCCTGATGCCTGCCAGCTTACTGTATCTATGGGATAACCTTTGCTTCTGCTCAGCTGACTCAGACAGAAACATCACACAGCCCCACATGCTCACAGAATCCAGGAGGCAGGAACTGGCTCACTTCACTCCTGACCTGACAGAAATAAATTCTGCATAATTTGTGACTTATTTATGTTTTTGGTATTAGGGAAAAGAAAAGCTGAGTTTTATAGCTGGACACTGAACCATTAAAAGAAACCACCTCTTATCCTACAGAGGAAAACTGAAGAACTAAAATATCAGTTCTCTAGTTACAGCACTAGGGCAAAGGGGAAGCTGACGTGCATGCTATGGGCTTTCCATGGAGAATGGGAGTTCACCACAGCAATGTACCCCTGCTGGGACCATTACACTCTGAATATGAGAATAACATTTCCAAGGTTTTCAGGGACAATCAACACAAAGGCTTTTCCTTGGACTAAAATACCAAAGGAGATATAGGTGGCTAAGTAACCTCTAAAGATGAAGCTTAAATCATCCAGAATTTTGCCTGAGAAAAAAACTATCCTGATGCCTGCAAGGCACACACCATAGTAAATACTGTACAAAGCAATTTAATCAGGTTCTGCTCGCAGGACTTCCAGTGCCGCCGTTCCCTCTAGTTCCTTCCTGGACTCCCATTTCCTGCCTCTGCTGTTTACAGCAATACATTTTGTATCAAAAGAAAGATTTTATTCTTGGCATCCAACTCATTCAGGATGTTATTGCTGAGTATTTTTTAATGTTATAACTCAACTACTTGTAAGGCTACAGTGCTTGGGCCTTTTCATGTTGTTCTTATTTTCTCCCATCAAGCATTCTGACCGCTGCTGTCAAGATCTGATAATAAATGAAGATTTTTCCCACATTGGACCTCTTATAACCATGGCAACTCCATCAGCAGCTAATGGCCGCACAGCAAAACTGCTTTTGAAAAGGACAGCTTCTCAAGCTGCAATGGCACACATGTCCTTTCCATGTCTTTCCTCCATAATAATGCAGAGAGAGCAAGATATCCCAAGCAAACATCTTTGCTGTACACATGTGGAGCCACTTCTAAGAAAAAAGAAATCAAGAAAATCTATTATACTAAAACAGAAAGCTATTTGAAAACCCGACACAAATGGGAGGAACGATTCTGTGAGTTCTGCCATATTTATTTACATGTGCATATCACAGCTTAAGAATCAGAGTTTTGGTGGCTATTACTCCTATCAAGCCTGGGCAGCTTTCTTGTGTGCATCACAGTAATTGTCCCTCTGGACAAGTGGCCACTTTGGGAAATGCAGCTCACTAAAGTCTCTCTGGTATCTTTTTGTAAACCTATCGTTTTCATGCTGTTTTACATGTCCTTGAAAACCTCTGGCTCCCAGAATGCACACAGCACCCTGTAGCCTGCCTTACATGCATTCACTCCCACAGTGCCCAAGCAGCAGAAATCCCCCTCCTAACATTCATTTTTTCTGCATTCAAATCTGCTTTCCCTTGCTTGTATCAGGTAGATGCAAAGTAGTTCCCAATGAACACATTTTACCTGGGTATCTACCACTGCAGTAGTTTGCCTATTAAACAAAAGGGGGGTATTTTTCTCAGCAGCATCCTAATAAAATTTATAGAGACCACTGAACACCTGGACAGTCCCTATACTACAGAACGTTGGAGCATCTGATCATCAGCCTTCTGACTCAGAACATCTGACAGACCTAGTGATGCAGAATTATTAAGTGATGCTGATTACTCTGTCTTGGCAGATATAATCAGTCGACTATCTGCAAGTGTGTCCTTTTCCGGACAGTAATTTGTCTGTAGATGGAAAGAGGCAATTCTTGCCTAGTGACTGTCTCACCACAATTAGAATAACTCCAAAGATGCTCAATTTCTTCTTAGAATCCAAGACAGGAAGCTGTCAGGAGCAGACAGTTCTCTAATCAAAATCAACATTACTACAAAAATGTTTGTAATGTCAATTCTTTGGACGTCTGATGTTTGGAAAACCAACTATCCATGTAAGGCAATCTGGACTGTTGTCTGTTAACTCCTCTGAGCTATTTTTAAATAAAATATAGAAAACACCCTGACAATAAACTCAGAGCCATGAATTTGCTATAGGCCCTTAATTCACAGGCTAACCATCTCAAATCACTTAAAAAAGTTAAAGAAGGACTGGGCCTAAGCCTTGTATTCCTAAATGTGTTATATAAGCACAATGCCTATGAGAGTAACAATATTAATCTCATTTTTATATCAATAAGAAACTCGTACCAATGAAAACCTTAAATTTGAAATCAAAATAAATTTTATACCATTTAAGAAATTATAACTTCATCTTAATAACAATTATATAGATTTTTACCAATAGGTTATGGCTATGCAATAAACCCTAGCTATTCCTCCCTGTTCCAACAAAACCACTACTTTTCCCTAGAAAGACAGCCCAATATTAACCACCTCAGTTCCCAAGCCCAGGGGTGCCAACTCTTCATTAACTTCTTCAAGTTGATATCGGGCATTGAGATATTAGAAGAGGGGGAGGGAGAAGAGTAAATTGATAAGCCTCTGATACTGTGTCTTCACTGCATCCAGCTGAAATCCCAGGACATCAGAGTTTTGAGCAGGTCTGCTCAGCTTGCTTGATGAGTAGATATACCAAGGCTGATTATTCTGCAATATACAATTCTCAAAACAAATTTTAGTATCAAGATAATTTTTTGTTTGTATTCTGGAATCTAGTCTTCTGGTGGCCTGCCTCTGTCATGTCTAATCCATATAATTCTGAGAGTTTCTATGAGGGTGTGCTCCCACCATCCTCCCATTTCTGCCTCCCTGCTCTCAAATTCCCCAACACTGGGGAATCCAAACTTTCAGGCACCAAGGCCCTCTGCTTCCACTGACACCTGACAAGTCCACCCTCAACTATCTATACAGGTAGAGCCAAGAGTCCTTCCCTTGGTGTTCTCAGGCTGGAGGTTTTAGAATGGCTACTCCAGCTTGTTTTTGAGGACCATTTGCTTGAAAAATTGTTTTCATTTTTTTTTTTTTTTTTTTTTACTCTGAGATAGTGTCTGTCTTTGTCACTGAGGTGTGTTTCCTGTATGCAGCAAAATGCTGGGTCCTGTTTACATTTCCAGTCCGTTAGCCTATGTCTTTTAATTGGGGGATTGAGTCCATTGATGTTAAGAGATATAAAGGAACAGTGATTGTTGCTTCCTGTTATTTTTATTATTAGAGGTAGAATTATCTTTGTGTGACTATCTTCTTTTGGATTTGTTGGAAGAGGATTACTTTCTTGCTCTTTCTAGGGTATAATTTCTCTCCTTGTATTGGAGCTTTCCTGCTATTATCCTTTGTAATGCTGGGTTTGTGGAAAGATATTGTGTAAATTTAGTTTTGTCATGGAATATCTTGATTTCTCCATCTATGGTAATTGAGAGTTTTGCTGGGTATAGTAGCCTGGGCTGGCATTTGTGTTCTCGTAGGGTCTGTATGAGATCTGTCCAGGATCTTCTCCCTTTTATAGTATCTGGTGAGAAGTCTGGTGAACTCTGATAGGTCTGCCTTTATATGTTACTTGGTCTTTTTCCCTTACTGCATTTAATATTCTTTCTTTATTTTCTGCATTTGGTGCTTTGATTATTATGTGACAGGAGGTATTTCTTTTCTGGTCTAGTCTATTTGGCATTCTGTAGGCTTCTTGTATGTTTATGGGCATCTCATTCTTTAGGTTAAAGAAGTTTTTTTTTCTATAATTTTGCTGAAGATATTTATTGGCCCTTTAAGTTGGGAATCTTCACTCTCATCTATACCTATTATCCTTAGGTTTGGTCTTTTCATTGTGTCCTGGATTTCCTGGATGTTTTGTGTTAAGAACTTTTTGCATTTGAGTTTTCTTTGTCAATTGTGTCAATATTTTCTATGGTATCTTCTGCACCTGAGATTCTCTCTTCTATCTCTTGTATTCTGTTGCTGATGCTTGCATCTATGACTCCTGATTTTTTTCCTAGGTTTTCTATCTCCAGCATAGTCTCCCTTTGAGATTTCTTTATTGTTTCTACTTCCATTTTTATGTCGTGGATAGTTTTGTTCAATTTCTTCACCTGTTTGGTTGTGGTTTTTTATAATTTTTTAATGGGATTTTTGTGTTTCCTCCTTAAGGGCTTCTGTTTACCTGTGTTCTCTTTGAATTCGTTGAGAGTGTTATTTATGTCCTTCTTAACGTCCTCTATCATCATCATTAGAAGTGATTTTAAGTCTGAATCTTGCTTTCCTGGTAATATGGGGAATTCAGGACTTTCTAGTGTAAGAGAACTAGGTTCTAATGATGCCAAGTACCCTGGGTTGCTGATGCTTATGTTCTTGCGCTTGCCTTTCCCCATCTGTATCTCCTTAGTGCTACCTGCCCTGTCTCTGACTGGAGCCTATCCTTCCTATTATCTTGATTGTTTCAAAACTGTGTGGGGTAGGTGTTTCTACTGGGGTTAGAGCTGCGGCCCAAGATCTGCTCAGTGCTGGGGCACAGACCAGAAGGAACCACTGCTACAGGTCAGGAGTGAATTTCTGGGTCCCAGTTACTTTCTGTTTGGGGCAGGTTTCCTTACCTAAAATACTGCCTAGGTGAGAGCTCCTGGGAGGCCTACTTCCTCTGGGTTCTATAAGATTGGGTGCAGAGCTACTGCCAGGGATCTGCTCAGTGCTCATGCCGAGACTGACTGTTCCATCATTTCTGAATCTTCATTTTTTCCTATTTTGTAGCGCAACTGTGAGGGTCATCCTCCCTGCATGCCCATCTAGTTCAAAAGTTGTTTTAATTAGTGGGCAAAATTGCTTCTTTTCATGCTAAATAAGTCAAACTGTTTGCTGGAAGATTGTCAATGGTGACTTTGTTTTCCATATCAAACAAAAAAATTGAAAATTACACATAAATCACAGCTGCAAATTTTTCTACTCTTTTCATATAAAATTAAAAGTGGAAATAGAGAAACATGATGTTTCCTCTTTGAGCTCCTCCATCGATTTCTACAAAGAAGTGAATAGGAGACTCCTTGGTAGCAACCCTCATGAGACGCTATGGCCGGATGGCATTTCCCATAATTGTAGCAAACAAAGATATCAAAAAAAAAATGTTCCTGGAGAAAGTTTCTTTTTAATGTCTTTTTAAATGGCTAACTTTAGAGGAAGACTCAGCGGAGTCAATGCAGGGCACTAATTTTCTATCCTCATGGCAGAAACTTTCATTCTTTGGAAAGCACCAAAATAAATCTGAAGCTTTTGGTAGAACATTCTTCGTAGCTAGAAAAAGCAACGTTAAGAATATTTGCTACTGGCTCATTTTGAGTGGTGGTCATCCAAGCACAAGAATGCCACAGGATGCATATGTGAGAATGCCTTTTTGTAGTCACAATAAAGTCTGAACTTATGCATATTCCTACCTGTAATCAAGGGACCAAGATCCATTGTCAAGTCAAAGAACTATGAAGTCAGAGCCCAGGGCAGCTGGTTTAATGAGAAGCAGAGCCTGAAAGATTAGTTAGAGGGAAAAGGTAAAGACCAAAGGAAAAATAATAATGTTTGCATGTAAGCAAACTGACTGAAGAGTCAGCTTCTAAGCACACCTACAACTAGTCTAAAAGTGTCTGTCTAGTGTTTCCCATTAGTCTTAAGTGTTAGTTACTGAAGTGAAACTCTTGCCTAGTCTCCATGCTTTAGGTAGCCTTTTAAAAGTGATGTGTATATAATCAACAATTTACCTTCCCCACACAACTTGTTTTTCTATCAAAACTCAATTGTCTTTTGGAAGAAAATACATCCAACAGCTCTTGGCAGGCTGTGACTCAGCATTATGCAGAAAAACTGCTGTTGTCTCATGGGGAAATGTAATCTTTTCTCTGTTGGTCAATTTAACTCTGTTTTATAAAACATGATGGAAATGTTCTCACCTCAAATTGTAATCTAACATATGAAGAGTATTAAATAATGGGTTCCCTTTGAGATCATGAACACATTTTCTTCAGAGCAATATTGACATGGCCTGGTCAATAAAACAGTGTTTTATTCTCTGTTAACTTACTTGCTCCAAATCCAGAGCAGGCCAGCCGCCCTTCGCTGCATGCAACTCATCATCATTTTCTCAGGAATGGTACATTTCTTTCTTTCTTTTTCTTTTCTTTTTCTTTTGCTTTTGTTTCTCACCATTGCTGGTACTCTTGTTGTTTGTCATGATGTCCCCTGATTATGCCTCACATCCCCAGCAATGCACAGGGAAATGAAGTGAATCCTGGAGAGGACTAATTCAGCAGCTGGATGAAGAGAGGATGCTGGGAAAGAAGAAAAAAAAAACAGCCCTTCGTAATTTAGTATATATTAAGAAATAAGACAAAAGAAAAAAAAACCCAATCTTTTATTTAAAGATAAAAGGATGGATATTATTGTTTCCTCAAAACAAAAGTCTATTTATCAAAGTAGACAATATTTTTAAAAATCCCCTTTTAAAGAAGTCCCAGAAGCCAGCTCTGATGGCACACACCTTTAATCTCAACACTTGGGAGGCAGAGGCAGGAAGATTTCTGAGTTCTATGCCAGTCTAGTCTCCATAGCAAGTCCCAGGACAGCAAGGGCTACACAGGGAAACCCTGTCTCAGAGAGAAAAACAAAAAAACCAGAGGCCTCAGAGGTTGCTTCTTTTAGCCAGTGTTATACAAGGTCATCATTAGCATACCATAGATAGTCAATAAATAATGGGATAATCGGTGAATGTGGCCCATCAGATAAATATACCACTCATGATCGATGCACCCTGTGAACTGTAACTCTGGTCATTTCTGTAAAATGGTCAGGAGATGTCATTATTTTCATCACACTAGGGAGTTAGAGGGAAAAAAATTGTTACTAGATTTGGGTCCCACTGGTCTCTGCAGCCTTTTCTTCTCTCCCCGGCCCCACAGCTACTGGCAGGTTCCTGCATACTTCCTCGCTGGGAATCTGACCTGTACCCTGGTGCCCAGAGAAAGAAAGAAATGCAGGGTCCCAGATCAGAAACTGCTTAAGTTAGTATTTGTCAGCTGCCTTCTCAGTCTCCAGCCACACAGATGACCCTGGGATCCTAGTTGCTACAGAGAGAGACAGACACCCTCCTGGGGGCCTGTCTGTGAGTCCATAAACATACTCTCATGTACTGACACCAGGAAGACAGCTGGTGCTATTCTCACATTCCCAAGGGAATTTGCAAACTTCAGGTTGCCAGATTCTAGATATCAGAGGGCTGCCAGGTATGATTGGTACACCTTAATAAATAAATAAATGTACACCTCCTGCACACCTCACCATATCCTGGAAGTCACATATTAATAATATTCCTTTCTTCTTGCCACACACACACACACACACTCATTTCCCCACAAACAAATAAATAAATGGATAAAATTAGAGCAGCTCTCGCGGCCTCTCCTCTTTCTTCTTCTTTCCTTTCACTTGCCTACACTCTTTCTGGCATTAAATCAATTTGTGGCCTGAAGGAATAATTTGCCTCGGTGTCCTATCAAATATGAGCCTTTAAAGTTACAAATAGTGGAGCCAGAATGCCTAATTTGTGAATCTAGCCTCATTTCTCCTGCAGTTTCTATGTAAGATCTGAAAAGCGACAAGCCTCCCCAAGTGGCAACTTTATTATTATGTTTTACCTGTACTGAAGGAGGTCCCCTAGTTATATGAGTAGCATCAAAAAATAGAAGGTCTCTTGGAGCTTCCAAAATACTGACTTAACATCCCAACCACCTTTCTATGTTTGCAAATAAAAGGGATGTTCAGGGTATTTTGGGTGGTGGTGATGATGTAAATGTGTGTGTGTGTGTGTGTGTGTGTGTGTGTGTGTGTGTGTGTGTGTTGGGTTATTAGTATTAAACCTGAGAGAAATAATAGCCTAGAGGAAAGCCATGGTTTTAAGTTTTAGGTCATGTTTGAATCAAGTGTTCAGATTGTTCTTTTACTAATGCTTACATTGCTAAAGAAACATAAAGGCAGCAAGCTCCAAAGCTGAGGCTGTGAGGAAAGATAATTGAGAGGACTAGTAGTCACCACTTATGGAACGGGTTGAACTTTCAAGTCAGATAAATGTAGGTTTATGTCAGACATTTCCTATCCTGGATAGGCTTGTTCTTGATCATTGGGTGTTGTGGCCTGCTCTGCTCTTCCTGGCTAGAGACAAAAGACTTAACAATGCCTGAATAGTTACTATAACAAAAATGTTGCGACCTGCTCTGCTCTGCCTGGCTTGGCCTCCTGCCTCAGCCTCCTTCAGCAAATCCTACCAGCCTGTGCCACCACTGCTCAGCTCAAACTGCCGCTCCAGTCTTCCGGTCAGGGTCTGAAGAGAGACAGAGTAGGGATAAGGGGAAGAAAGACACACAGAATGGAGACAAGACAGAGGTTCTGATCAAGTCTCATTTATTGAAGGGAAATCTGGGGTATTTATACACTTTTGCCACGTGCCTTGTAGGCGCGTAGATATGATGTAAGCCTTACAAGCATGGATAGCATGTGCACCATGCGCCTTGCAGGCATAGATACAACGTGCACCTTGCAGGCATGTATGGCGTGGATAGCATGTGGAGAGCTGCTTTCTAGCCTCTTTCTGCTAGAAGTTGGCTCCCAACAGGTCCCCCTTTTTAATTATTTTTTCAAAAGGGAAGGCTGGGAAAACTTACGGAAACCATGCCTGTCTTAGGTTGGAACAAAGGACCCCAGCCTCCCTTTCCCATCCTTGGATACTCAACAGCCATTGGTTGAGCTCCTTAGGATGGTGAGGCCTCCCTTCTTTTAGGGGCAAGGGTCTCGATATGTTCTCTTACCCATCATTGACTATCCAGCTTAGCACATAAATTAGGGGTTAATCCTCGTCAGTCTTGATGACAGAGGTTTCAGAGTTCCCTACTTTCAGCTGGTAATAATGGACCCGTATGGGTTTCATTTGAATAGCATCTATCTGTTGCCGTACAAAAGCCATCAGTCTGTTGAACAGCATAAACCCGAGAGACAAGAGACTTAATGACTAAATAGTCGGTATAACAGCAACACTCTTTTTAAAGGCAACACACAGAAATATAGAACTGATCATAGCTTTGATCTTAACGAAACAATTAAGGAAATTCCCTATCCCTGCTCAGTCAATCACAAACCCCAAAAACAACTATAACAACTATGGTAGTGGGTTCAAACAATGTAGCTTTCTGCTAAAAGTCGGCTCCCAACAGTTGGGCACCCAATCATTCTTGCCTCTAAAAAGGAGTTAGAAATGGGATTTATTGGGATTATTAGCAGAATTTATACATAAGGCCCAAGGAAATGTTTTGAAAATATTAGTTCCTTTTGCTAGAACAACTATAATTATACTATCAAGAAAAAGAAAGGAATGCTTCATTAAAATGTGTCCATGGACAATTTTCTGCAAACAATATTTCAAAATATGCTGTGAAGAGGTTGGCCTGTAAGTCAATGGTCAGATGTTTTCTTAGCGATGTGGGGATATTGGAGTATCTGTAAGAGTGATGAGGCCTTTCTTGGCTCTTGGGTGTATTTTTAACTCAAGACTTAGGGTGTTTGATGCTCACACAAAATTATCACTGAATTAGTGTCCTCTGAGTGCTTGTCTCAAATGTAAGAATGGGGTTCACCCAAGATGAGTTTTAGAAGGAAGCATTAAAAGAACTTGAGAAAGAGAAGAGAAAAAGAAGGAAGACTGAGCTCCTGTCTGACAGAAGGAGTGTCTGGGAGTGGGGTACCACTGAGCCTCTATGTCCTGGAGGTGATGAGAATATGGAGGATGGAAGAACGTTGGGGAGATGAGCTAGTCAGTCCAATTTCCCTGTGTTTAGTTGTTCAAATCCTGAGTATGGTTTCCAGGAAAGGAGTACTCTTTTAAGGCAGGAGATATAAGGAAAAGCCAGACCCTTCCCCCTTTTCTGGAATATATTAGCTCTGGAGATAGCAGGACCAGAAACATTGCATCTTAAACACTTTCTCTGGCATTTCTGGTCTCTCAAAAGGACATTGCCTGGCAACAAGCCAAGGGACATGTCTCTCTCTGAGCCAAGAAGACACTGTTTATGTTTGATGGTCTTTCTATGTGAAACTGCCTAGCCAGTTTCTAAGACCTATCCCCATGGTTTTCATGCTTGGGGCCCTGGGTTCAATCCCCAACACTAAACTAAAAAGTTTAAAAGGTGAGACAAATGGTGAGAAGGAGCTTCTCATGACCGTCTACGTATTCAAGGCTGAGTAAGAGCTCAGCAATGATTGTGATCTGCCACTTGCACCTGCAAACCTCCCTAGATTTGAATGCAACAGAAATACAAAGAGCTTCATTACCAGAAGGTCACAGTTCAGAGATTCAAACCACCCTACCTCTTTAAAACATTAAACATTCCTAATTTAGTTCTGTAGATGGTAAACTTCTCCAAGCAATGTTGTTTTTATTAATGTTTCTTCTTCTCTTGTCTCTTGTTTAGAAAGATTTTCTTTCCCAAGAAAACTGAATTTATCCAGCAATACTTAATTTGGCTCCTATTTTTATTTAATAAAGTAAGATATGGCTATAGTCAGGTTTCTTATCATCTCAAAACCACCAGTGTTCCCACATTTAATTGCTATAATTCCAACCCAAAGCAGAGGAACTTGAAATATTGTTTCTCCTTGTATTCTTCTTGCAGGCTAATTGCTGCAGAATGCATTATCATATCCCTGATAATAGATTGTATTTCCCAGCCCTACTAAATTCAAATGTAGCTGTATGACTCACCTTGAGAAAAAATTATTATATTCAAATGGATCAGTTGCAGATGGAAGAGAGGTGAAAAATAAAGGATTCCTAGACATTAGCCAGTTAAAGAGGAGAGAACATTTGCTCCAGATGGGAGCATCTCATCAGCCTCAGGGAAGAAGATGGACAGACCACACTATTAGGTCAGGTCAGTACAGAAGGCAGGATGCCATGGCAGGGACTATTCCAGACACAGTATGTTTAACTGCAGCTCAGGCTCCAGGAGGGCATCCCTATAGAAATCCTCTGTGCTACATAGAGTTCCTCAGAGAACAGCTGCCTTGCCTTCACACCCCCCAAAAAAAGAATGGGTTAAAATCCCTAAAGTGGAGGAAAGTACTAGATTGCCTTATTAAAGGATCCCAAATTATGGACACCATTTCTGGTCTTACCACTCTATTGTCAGAACTTGTATCAAGTACTGCCTATTAAGGACTCCAAGATGGAGGAAACATACTGTTTACAAAACAGTGTCACCTCCTCAACTCAGTCAGTTGTCAGTACCATGTAGTAAATTCATTTCAGTAAATTCGACTTCCCTAGAGGAATTTGTCCAAGAGTTTTACACACACACACACACACACACACACACACACACACACACACACACACACAGACATTAGTCCTTTCCTTTTCTGCCTGGATCTCAGTTTCTTTCTGGTTACTCTAATTGCCTTCCTGAGTTATGATCTCATGAAAATGCTAACAATAGGAGCCTTTCTCATACTGACTGTGTTCTTTAATGGCCATAGTAATCCTAGATAATTCACCTCCATAAAACTGCCATTCTGTATCTTTAAAATGAGCTAATGTTTTGATTCAGTAGACTAAGATAGAGGACTAAGAACCTGTATATTCAAAAACACTCCTCAGATATGTTAAGGACTTTTAAAGTAAGTTAGCAACTGATATTAAACAGCATTGATATAACTTCCCTTTGACCTTAATGTTTTACTCTAGGATTTTTTACTTCAAGAACATCTGAACAAGTGTAAAATGATAGTCATACAGACTGATAGTTCAGCTTTGTTTAGATTAAAGAAGAGCTTAAGTATCCATCAAGAGGAGACTGGAAGAATAAACATATGTCTATATGTTACATACTTAGGCAGCAACTACAGGATGAAGGACTGGCAATATTATTCTTACATTCCAATAAAGGCAGTTTATACAACAGTCTCTTATCTTCTTGGTGAAAGAGAAAAGAATTTGTACATGTGTGATCACACATGAGCTTATAAAAGGTATACACTGATCTTAACAGTGACCAAATTTAGTAAGTTTGGGGGAAAAGAGACAGAAAGAAAAACTTGAGAATCCTACTTTTTAATTCATATGTTTCCCTTCATGATTTTGTCTTACTGCCATTATTCATGACCCTCTGTAGTTTCCCTGAAAGTTTCATCATGCACACCTTCCTGAATCTCACACATATCCTGTGTCATCGTTCGTCCATTCTTGCAGCTTCTGTTGGGCAAGGTCCGTGATGGTCACGTGCTGCTGCAAACACTGGCAGCAAACAGGATGGAACACAAAGTAGGCATCAGCTCAGCACCTCTGAACTTCAGCCCCTCTGTCTGTGAGGGAGAGGAACTTTTGGCACATAACTTGTGTGGTTTCTGAGAATGAAATTAAGTAATGTGTACGCAGCGTGTGGTGCAGAGCTCAGCACGCAGGAGCCGTGTTCAATGCTGCTGTGGTTCTCACCATCACCTTAATGACCACATGTTTAGTCCAGTGTGGATTTACTGAAGAGATAAGGATATTATTATTGACCTCTAAAGACAATTTCAAGGATACTTCTTTTACAGAATTGGATTTTAGACGAGGTCTAGAAAATAAGGTTTATTTAGCAAATACATACATATTGCCTCATATATGTATTTAGTGTGTATGTGCCCATATATATTGCCTCCTAGTTATTTGATATGTCTCTCAACAACAGAATTCTAACTCACTGGCTTTAACAAAGTAGACTACACAACAGCAGTTGATATTCTCAGAAGCATCTAAGATATTGTGTCCGTGTCAGTGAAGATGAGGAGTCTCTTCCGAAGGTCAAAATTCTCATGGGAAGTTTGCATGACTCCTTAATCATGAGGCCAGACATGCTCACAAATATTAACCAACTTACAAAGTTTTCCAAGTGAGTCTCTCTCCTCATATTTGTACTTGAGCGACAAATATGGACCTCCCCTCCGCCATATTTGTACTTGACTTTAAAAACTAGGAAGCCACAGCTAACACAATCTTTTTATTTTAGCTTTCCTTTTGTAATGACTCAGAAGCTAAACAGTAAATCCACTTAACTATCCAATTAAATGTATTGCTTATAAACAAAAGCAATTATATGTTCAGTTATAATGAAAATGAAAATTGCAATTGCTTTCACGATGGAATATCTGCCTCTTTCATAAGTTTCTTTTCTTCTTTTTTTTTCCAGTTTCTCTTTTGTTTCTTTATCCACTAGTGCAGAGTTAACTCTTTCAAGAAAGACAAACACTTAAAATGACGATGTGTGGCCTTTCTGCAGTGTCCCAATATCTTAGCCCTAACTGCATTTGCAATTCATCCTTGGTTATCTAATTGTTATAGTGCTAACAAAAACATTAAGAAAAACAGAACTGGACAGGAGAAATGGCTCGAGGTTTAAGAGCATTGACTGCTCTTCCAGAGGCCATGAGTTCAATTCCCAGCAACCACACGGTGGCTCATGACCATCTGTAACAGGATCTAATGTCCTCTTCTGGTGTGGCTGAAGAAAGTGGCAGTGTGCTAAGTACTCACATGCATACAATAAATAAATAAATCTTAAAAAAAAGAAAGAAAGAAAACCAGAATCACTGCAAATAGTCTTTGTGCCAAAGACATGACAATTATCCAAGTAAATACATAGTTATTTGATGGATCCAAAGATGATTTTTAGGTTGAAAAGATAAAGGACAAGTAATAATTTTAATTCATGAATTTCAGTATATGAATCACAAAAATTATTTTGCTGTGGGAAAAGAAAAGCACAAGGTATGCCTGCATAACAGATATTTATATTGTGGTTTGTAACAGTAACAAAACTGCAGTTATGAAGTAGCAACAAAGATGATTTTATGGTTGGGGGTTAACACAACATGAGGAACTGTGTTAAAGCATTAGGAACAGCATTAGGAAGGTTGAGAATCATCGCTTTATCTGAGCTCAGTTACTGTGCTGGGAAATATCTCCAAGCATCACACATGCCGATATATGCCTCCAATTTCAGCATGTTGGTTGTGGCACGGCCATTCTATGGTATATAAAACTACTACCTCAAAGTATATTCAGGATTCATTTATCAAGCCACAGCTAGGTTCCTCTGGGCAACTGGTCAAATACTAATCATGAGGCACTGTGTTCAACTCTTCCAACGTGCACAAGCCAACACAAATTGTTGCTTTAGATTTTTGAACTTCAGGATCTATATTTGGGTTGCAATCTGTCTCAGAAACAGTTGTGTCAAAGTCTGTTTTCATTTCCCTTGTGATTAGCAATATGCAAAAGGAGCACAATACTGAACCAAAAAAAAAAAAAAAAAAAAAAGGAAAACCAAGTATTTTAGACTTTGTCTTATGGCTCACATGAACACTATTTAAACCAATGGTAGGTACTCTGGTAGCATACAGTATTTGAGTTAGCAAATATTTTTCCAGCCTTCTTTGCTTCATTAGGCTACTAGGTTACCCAATTTAGTAGTTAAAATGAACCCTCAGAACACTCTTAAATCACTATAATCTTTAAAATTGATAAACTCTGATTGTCTCATGAAAAGCTCCCTAGGAAATAAATTTTCTTCAATACATGTAAGCATTTGTGATCAATAGCAAAAAATAACATTTTTTTAAAAAAATTCCAGTTTCTACTTTTATTCTATTCTATTATATTTTATTCTACTTTTAAATCAATTCAGCATCTGTGTGTACTTGAAGAAAATTTATGAGAAATGATCGTTTTCTTCTACCGTAGCCCAGATACCAGAGCTCAAACTCAGGTTGCTAATGCTACAGCATTCTTATCCACTGAGACACTCACTAGCCCAAAGGCTTACGGGAACACAGTAGTTTGTTGTTTTTTTTTTTCTCTTGGTGCGTGTGTGTGTGTGTGTGTGTGTGTGTGTAGTCATAATAATGGAGATGAATCTGTGGATAAAGTCCTGGTCTTATAAGCATGAAGGCTGAAATCTAGAACCCTGGAGCCATGAAATCTAGAACCCATAAATGCCATGCCTGTGTGGTAGTCAAGTACAAAATTCTATTAAATGGAAGAGAGACACAGGGGTCCCTGGAACATCTGGGCTAGCTGGATTGGCCAGATTGGGGAAGCTCTTGTTTTATCAAGATACTCCCCCTTGGAAGGTGTCAAGAAAGACACCTACTAGACATCAACATCTTACCTCTATACACACACAACGCGCACATAGTGTGCTCCAACAGGTATATCCCCACAAATGCAGAAAACACATACACAGAGCCCTCCAAACACACTGAGTACAAAATAAAGTCTATAAAATGGTATTAAGTTGATCTAGACATAACATTCTTGAGTTGTTCACTCAAGTTCTCCCTCTTCATTAAATCAAAATTGGACATCATGTTTTAAAGCACAAGTAGTTTAGCTGGAGATCAGAGCAGTGACTCTGTTGTTGGATGTTTTTCTTCTGTACTGATTTGTTTGGTAAAACTGAGAAAGCCATTGCCATCTTGAAGAACTAGACAAGGCTCTTCCGACACATATTTAATTTTTCTAAACTCTAGAATTGATTCTTTGTATGTGAATCAAATGCTTCTGCTATATACTCCAGAGACAATGCCATGTGTATTTCTTAACTGTGTTATATATGTCCAATTACCTGGAAAATGTCTCCCAGGATCCTGAGGAAAGCTTTTCATTGTTCTGTTAATGTTTAATGTGTAGTGGTTGTTCAAAACTTAGTTCTTAAAAGAGTTTTTTGTCATAGGGAGCACTTCCAAAGAAATGAATAAGTTACCTGTTAGCTTAGTCTTTTCTTTTTATGGAGATTAAGGTTTTACACACACACACACACACACACACACACACACACACACACACATCTTTTCAGCATCTGGTAAATGAGCTACTCTATTCTACAAGGGACAAGAGTAACTGGCTAGCCTGGCATGTATTAAGAAGATAGCCCAAAGCAAAGCAAGATCACTGATCACAACACCTGTTCTCTTTGTTACAGTTGTCAGGTAGTCTTGCCAAGTAGTGAGCACACCCAACATTGTACAGTACACGCTGTTGTTGAGAAGGTAAAGGTATACCTAGCTTCTCTCTGAGTGCTGCCTTGGCCTCAGAGTTTGGCCTCAGTATTTGGCCTCAGTTTGTTTTATTATTATTATTATTATTATTATTATTATTATTATTATTATTATTATTTACTTACTCACTTTGCATCCTGTTCACTGCCCCCTCCCAGTCAGCCTTTCCCACAACCCTTCCCCCAACCCCCTTCTCTTCTCCTCTGAGTGAGTGCCCCCCCCCCCCCGACTAGCCCTCCATCCTAGCTCATCAAATCTTTATGAGGTAGGTGCATCATCTCTCACTGAGACCAGATAAGGCAGCCCAGATAGAAGAACATATCCCATGTACAGGCAACAGCTTTTGGGATAGCCCCTGCTCCAGTTGTTCAGGACCCACATGAAGACCAAACTGCACATCTGCTGCATATGTGCAGTGAGGCCTAGGTCCAACCCTTGTATGTTCTTTAGTTGGTGAGTTGGTGGTTCAGTCTCTGAGAGCTCCAAGGGTCCAGGTTAGTTGATGTGTCTCAAGTTGGGCCAGTTATTGGTTGGTCATTCTCCCAGTCTCTGCTCTAATCCTCGGTACCTACATTTCTTGAGGCAAGGATAAATGTTGGGTCAAGAGTTTTGTGGGTGGGTTGGTGTTCCGATCATTCCATTGGGGTTCCTGCCTTCCTTCTTACACTGGCTAAGATCAAAAACTAAAGTGATAGCACATGCTGGTGAAGACATGGATTAAGGGGAACATGCCTCCAATGGAGGCAGGAGTGCAAACTTGTACAACTACTTTGGAAATCAACTTGGCTATTTCTTGAAAAACTAAGACTAGTTCTACCTCAAGACCCAGCTATACCTCTCCTGGGCATACACCCAAAAGATGCTCCAACATCCCACAAACACACTTGCTCAACTATGTTTATAGCAGCTTTATTCCTAGTAGCCCAAGACTGGAAACAATCTAGATATCCTTCAACTGAAGAATGGATAAAGACAATGTGGTATATCTACACAATGGAATACTTACTTACTATTCAGCTTTTAAAAGCAAAGACATCATGAATGTTGCAGGCAAATGTATGGATCTTCAGAATATATCCTGAATGAGGTAACCTGGTCCCAGAAGGACATGTATGATATGTACTGACTGATAAGTGGATATAAGCCATAAAGTGCAGGATACTCACACTACACTCCACAGAGCCAAAGAAGCTAAACAAGAAGGAAAGCATGAGCAAGGATGCTTGAATCTCATTTAGAAGGGAGAATAAAACTGTCACAAGTAAAAGACCGAGGGAGGGACCTGGGAGGGAGAGGGGATTGGAAGGTGAATGAGATCAGGTGTAGGGAGGGATGGCCAAATGGCCATGAAAATAAATGGAAATCTGCAACTGATGGGGGTGGGGAGGCAGGGGCATCTCCGGGATGAAACAGAAACCTGGGATAAGGGAGGTGTCCAAGAATCAATGGGGGTGTGACTCCCAGCATTGGGATATGGAGTCTCAGAGTTTTCTTTGTTTTGTTTCTTACCTTGGGTAAACTGAATGGCAGTGGTGTTGCCTCTCTTTACATTACTATACCCCACCATGGTTTGTTTGTGTGTGTGTGGGGGGGGGGGTAGGAATGAAGGGTGGAGGTTTCAAAAACCTTAAGTTTTGTTTTATTCTTTTTTTTCTATTACATAAGTTTTGTAGGGAGTCAATTAAAAGAAAAGACAGTAGTATAGCAGTTCCCGGCTAGAACAGAAACGGTCACATAGAGAGCTGAGCATTGCGTAGGGAAGAGCGCCTGCGGTGTGGTGGTGGAGACATGAAAGCTCGGTAGCCCATGGGAAATGATAATGGCCTTCAATGTGGACCCATGGCTTGCTCCAACCATTTTCCATTTATTTTACTTGGAATCAGGTGTGCAAGAAGTCAGTGGAGGGATGTAAGAGCAGCCGACCAGCACTCCTGGCTAGCATGAAGCTTCTGTGCTATCACCATGCTTCCATGCCTACAGTCCTCACTCCTGAGGGTTTGCACTCTCTTTCAGAGCTTGAAAGCTTAGAGTTTCCTTACAGTAGTGCCAAACCCTTACACCACCATCTTCCACTACTTTCGCTAAAGGGACCTCAGACTCCTGATACAGAAATATTAACTTAACAAACTCAGTAAACAATTTCTTTATATAGGTTTTATTTTTCTTCTCTGTGCACAAAATGAAACAAACAGGGGAGAAATACTATGTCCATTTGCTTTCTTGCCAACTGTAGATGTATCTCAATATGGTCACATGTCAAAGATACACCATCAATGAAGTGCCAAATCACTGCATCCTAGCACCACTAGGGAGGACGGTGCCTTCAATACCAGGGCCTTTGGGAATATGCTGGATATGCAAACCATAAGTTGCAGATGTATTTAGTATGTCTAACCTCATCAGCATCACAACTCAATCACATGCCACTCTATAGCAATCATGTCAGTCATGACCATATGACTGACAGAGAGCCAAGCTAATTTTGAGCTTTCCTAGCCTAGCCATATACTCCATGTTACTACCTCACAGTGCAGGCCCACAGCAGTGGAGGCTTGGGAAGTATAGAAAAGCTCGAGGAGTGGGAATGTGCCACTGCAACAAGGGTCAATCTTTTTAAATCTGCTAAAACTTAGATGAATAAAAGAAGTGAGCATTGTCAATGAAGATCATTGGTTTTATATTACTGACAATACAATCAGGAACTGCAGTGAGTTCCACCCCTCAATTGCTACCTCCTTGCTTCTGCCCAGGGTGCAATTTCAAATTTGATCTTAAGAAAGAGCTAAGAATCAGATGCCCATAAGTGACTACAGTGCATCCATCTTGCCCCTCAGTTAGTCTGTGGCTGGCACATGTAAGTGTTGAGACTTGGTGTTTAAACCTGTGCTGGTTTTGTTTTCATTTATTTTCTTGCCAGTGAATAAACTGCTTTATTCCTTTCATTTTTCCACATCATGGTCTGGTGCTATAATGAGTCTCCCACAGTTCCAGACAATACTGGTTCTTAGGGGAAAGGTTCATGTAGCATTATTGTTTGCAGCTCTCATGGGAGGGACAGTGATTTACTCACTGCTTCCTGTGTGGCTGGGAACTGGCTGCACATTGACGAGGCCTTTTGTGGCATTCACAGTTTCAACAAGAGATCCAGGAACAGGGCTGGCTGCCTTGAAATGAGAGTATCCTCATGGCAAGTCACATTCTATCCCTGGGTTATACTTGGGTCAGTGACAGGTCAGTGAAGACATGGCTAGGAACACACTGAGTGGGTGATGCTGGAATTGAGACTGCTCCACAGTCCTTACAGGCTCTAACCTTGGCTCGACCTTCTGGAAGCTTCATGCTGTCACTGATCTCTGCACCAGACTTTCTCGGTAGTGCTCACAATGCATTGAGTTCTGTCCTGTACTCAGCTGCCATGACAAAATACCACAGACCGATTGTCTTAAAAACAGAAACCGATTTCGCATAGCTCTGGAAGTAAAAATGAAAGTGCTGGTCGATTTGATTCTCTGTAAGGACTTTCTTACCAGTCGTCAGATGGTTGACTTTTTGGTTAGGGTGGCGGTGAATCTAGTCTCATGAAAAGGATCATGATCCCACCTAAGTTCTATTAAAAGGTCCACCTTCCCCACCCCCACCCCCCAAAAAATACAAGCATACTGTGGATAGGGCTTTGCATGTGATTAGGAGGGAAGAGACATAACACTTTATTCAACTATATACGTAGCATTGTGCTTATTTTAACAGAATGTCAGATTTAGGCACGTAAACGTAGGCGGCACTGTAGATTTGAACTCAACTATTGAACAAGCACAATTTAGTTCAGAAAATAGAAATTAAAGCCTTGGAGAGAGGATATTGTATGTTGACAAAGGCCTGTAATCCAGCACTCAGGAGGCAAGAGCAAGGGGACTTGAGTTTGAGGATAACCCTGACTGATATCCCAAAACAGAAACATTCTAGAAAAAAAAAAAACTAGTCTTTATAATGATTACAAAAATAGCCAGCTTCTACTAAAATGGTGCCTCAGGTCAGGTAGCATGCTGAGAGCATGTATGGGCACTGATCAGAAGAGCTGGGCCTCTAAGGAGCCATGTTACTTAGCCTGTATGTCCTAGTACAGCACTCTCTGTACGAGACTTTTTCAGTAGCGCTTGAAGTGCATTGAGTTCTGTCTTGTACTCAGGCTACCATGACAAAATTCCACTCTCAGGAAGAAAAGAGAGAAAATTCTATTTCCATAACTTTAATATTCCTGATCTCAAACAGCACAGTCTCCTAGTCCAAAAATCTATTTTTAAATTATTTTCCTTCCTTCCAATTTACCAAGTCCTTATCTGTTCTTTGCTGACAATCTCTGACTTCTCTTTAGTCATCAACCATTTATCATCAACCATTTATTATGCATGCCTTCCATCAATATGAAAGATTACAAAGGTTGAATCCATACCTATTTTCTGCCTGTGTGTGCTCCTCAAAACACCTAGAAGCAGCCATTGTAGGTTTAGTTTTCTGTTGGAACACATCCTGATTCTTATCCAAACCTCAATTTAAGTTGAAAATTTATTTAGTTCACTGGAGCTAGCAAATACCACAGCTTATCAAAACAGCATGATGTCAAGTGTTGGGTATTGTGCTGATAAGACCACCATAGGGTAGAAAATAAGAGAAAAATAGAACTCAACCAAGGTGCTATGAGTTATGAGATCTGATGTCCTCTGATGTTCTCTGGTACACCTCCCAAGAGCATGTCTACAAGAAGCCTTTGGACAGGCCTGAAGGAAAACAGACTCCAAATGCTGGGGCAAAATCTCAGAGTTCTAAGAACCTTGGCCAGTGCTCTCAGGCTATAATTATTGACATTAAACGTTATTCTCTTATTTATTCCCCCCTCTCCTCCTCTGTGTGTGGGAGATTAAGGGGAGAGAGAGAGAGAGAGAGAGAGAGAGAGAGAGAGAGAGAGAGAGAGAGCATCAAGAGTGAGTCTTCACTTCCACCTTTTTTAAGACATGTTTTCATGTTCACTACTGCACATGCCAAGCTAGATGGCGTGTAAGCTTCCAGGTATTCCCTCTCGGCCTCCCACTTTGCTGTAGGAGCAAACATGTTACAGACATAGGCTACTGTATCCAGCTTTAAGTATATTCTGAGAATTCTAGTTCTAATTCAAGTCCTCATGCTTGTATAGCAAGCTTGTAATCGCTTAACCACTCTCTATTTCTTGTCTACTCTATCTAACGTATTCATCTAGCACAAGCTCTCGCATGTGAGCTCAACACGAGAGCCAGGGATTTAAAGACCATCACAGAGTCTCACTACCACGGACCTTGGTTCTTCAGGTGGCAAGGAATTCAGCTCCATATTTTCATGCCCACTGATTCATACATGTTACTGGTCATGTGCCATGGCTCAGTAGAACAGCATTCCTCTTTTTCCATTACACCAGTAGAAATATATCTTCAAAATGCACTCAGCATGATCTCCTAGGATATACCTGCTCACAAAGATAAAGCCAGCATGGTGATGACAGCCACAAATGGAGTTGATTATCAGATGACCTTTGGTTCTTGTATTATACATTGAAGGCCGTTATTTGAAGAGATCTATGTAGCATGAGTTTTACTTCAATTATTTTTTTTATGAGAAAGCATTATCCTCTTATTTTTCTCATCTAGAAACAGCGTAGATATTCCTTAAAATTTACTAATATTATGAGCATTGTGGGATCTGAAATATAACTAAATATACAAATGAGAAATTTGTACCTCTACGTTATTCAGTCAGATTCTTATCAATATTTCAGATCCCTGAGTAACTGAGTTGCTTTTATTTCTAGTTCACCAAGGTTTTCAGTAAATTCAAAAAGCTGATTATCTTTAGTTTAAAGTAGAGAAATGCTAGAATTTTCCAACGTCTCTGTTTGTGTACACATGGGTATACAGCATCCCCAGACTTATATTGAATGGAGAAGACAGCCACTTAGTCCCTCTGGCAGTTGTTATCAGGACTGAATGGCTCTCAGTACTTTACTGAGCATCTTCTCTGAGTTACTGAAGCTTCATATAATACCATGCAGTAAGTAAACATGGCCGTGCACACAGCTTCTCCTTTATCATGGAAAGCTGCGAGCAGTATTCATAAGCATCACAGTGCTGTAGGAATCAACATTCCTTTCAGAACAGCAATGTACCCACACCACCTCATTTTATCCAATCACAGAAACATCAGAGCGATGGACTACTGCCTCTACATGGGTTGGAAAATTTTCTTTCTAATAACCACTGAGAACTTCATTCCTGTAAGCAGTCAATCCTGCTGGTTGAAGAAAATAGATGCATTATCTGAGGTAATAGATAAGCCTCATTAAGAAGATGGAATAGACTAATTCCCAGCATATCTCCATGCGTGGGAAAACGAAATTGTGAGGCAGGGCAGTAACATATCAATTATCCTTTCTGCATGGAATTTGATGAGTCTCGCTGCTATTTTATACCACATTATGTAATTTTTTTTATAAATAACCATTATATCAGAGTACCTCAAATTGCCACCTTATAAAAAGAGACAGCTAGCATTACCAGCTTACAAGTCAGACACATTCCTGAAAGCACATAAGGAAACCAAGCACTCTATTTATAATTCACAGTCCTGGTTAAGAAATCCTTATTCTTATGTCAAATGACCAAAGAGTACAGGTTTAGTAGAAGCTTAAAGCAAACACTACACACCAGATGACACAATTTCAATGAAGACTGGTTTTTATCAACTTCAGTGAAGCTAGATATCAGCATCAAAAAATGAAGGTTTTTTTTTTTTTTTTTTTTTTTTGCTCTCGAGTTATGTAATGATTTTTAATTGGTTTATTTAAAGTGTTTAATGTGGTAGCCACATCAGATTATCACATGTGAGATATTTGGGAACAATTTGATTTCTTTAATAGTATAAGTATCTCCCACTACTCTTGTTAATATAAGGAAATGCTTTTTATAAGCATGTAATCTCCAAAGCATAGAAACCTTATATCACAGATATTAAATCAATGAAAATTTGTACACGAAAATTTTGGTAGCTAACATAAAGGATAAAGTTTTGAATTACTTGTTTTGATATAGAGAGTGTATAATAAAAACAAGATGATGACCAAAAAAAAAAAAATCTGTACAGGTTATTAGATGACATTCAAAAAGTGCAAGGTGTTTGACTTGTCGGCAGCCTACTTTTTAAAGTTAGATTAAATATTAATAGGGAGACGATTATAAATTCTAAAGGTTCTGCATCTAAAATCAGTCTCACCCTAGACATGATTCAGAGAAGGAAGTCAGACAGCCATCCCCAGGACAGAGGCTTCTAATGAGAGCGATAACTAAGGTTTCAGCACTTCAGTACCAAGGTCTCACAGTCCTTGGGAAAAGCAGAGTGCCAGAGCAACCATAGCCCAGTACCACACACTGAATGCCCCCACCACTCAGATCTATTTCCCACAGTTTGCAGTCTGGGAACTTCAACATCTGCATCTGAAAAGGACAGGTTTCATTGTGACATCTCTGTCCTCTGCTTACAAGGGTGTATCACCTTGTTCTGAATAGAGAAGGACTCTCTGTGTGAAAAGAAGCATGGGTTTTCTGGTCTCTTTTCCTAGAAGGCATTAATACCTACAGATTGTGGGACTACCTTTCTGACCTCTACTTCTCATCCATCACAGTGGGTATTAGGAACTCAATTCAGGATTTTTGGAGGAACGTAAATATTTGGTCCTTAACACTACTACAATTTTGGAGCAAATAATGTCTCAACTCCATGACTTCCAATAGAGTAGGTGTGCCCATCTGTTCCAATATGCCAATTAAATATATGAGTAATGTCTAAAAGCAGAGATAAGACTTTATCAACACACTCTGGAAGGGGGTCAGACAAAAAGGCCCACTGACTATGAGTTTATCTTTAGGGCACTTACATAATCACTAGGTTTAAATGCAGAAATATTGACACGGGAGACAAGGGGTCTTTGCAATTAGACAGTCCCACTTTAAGTGGAGTTTTCTGGATCACTGAGACAATTTTGGTTCTGCAAGGTTAGCTAAAGAGCCTCTTACTTTGCTCATTTCTAGGGAGGAGAGATCTGGTTCTAATGACATGACGATTTGATCTCCAGGTCCAGCTACCAGCTACCTACATATTGCATTGTCTCTCCTAAGCAGTTCCCCCTTGCTTAAGGGTAATTTCAGTTAGCTATACCAAAGATATTTATTGACTGATCCCTGGAATAAAAGGTCACTGAAGTACAGAGTGACTCACAGAAAATGTTAAACAGGTAAACAAAACCAGAGAGGGCCAAGATGGAGTTAGTGAGACCAAAGACCAGATACCTTCTCCAACACCATGCCGCTGAATGCCACTTTTTAACATTCACGATTAATCATGTTTGCAAATATTTTTTTGTGCTGATGTAGAAGGTAAGTATCTATGTTTGGGGTAAAGAGAATCAAAGAAAACTGAAGTCTCCATCCTACTGGAGTTAACAGTATGGTTGAAATATGAGAGATGTACATATGGAAACATGTGTATCAACTATCAATAATAATTATCAGTGCAGAAGACAGGTTACTGACTTTGGGTCATTCTGGCAATATCATACAGTCATGTGGGCTTCAGTATTAAATGGACAGTGCTCAGGAGCATCTTTTCAGAGAGGCCAAGTACAACCCAAGAGATGACTTTGGTGGTGGGAGGGGAAAAACACTCCTGTCATTCATCAATACATTCCTTGTTTACTAAGGCATAGCATATGCCCATAGCTGAAAACACAAAATTAATGAACGGCATTGCCCTAAAGGATGTTAGCATCTAAAGGCAGAATGCCAATGCCAATGAACTCAAGAGCAATCGTTGTCCTTAAAGAAGTCACCAGGCTTGCTTCTCTAACATTAACCCAGTCCCTTCCCCATCCATGCCCATCAGAGGAAGCTTTCTTCAGTTTGTCAGTGCCTTCACCCTCCTGGGTTTTTTTTACAGTGGCTCCTTGATCCAAATTCTTCCCTTCTCTACCCACATGCCTCTGCTTCCCCCACTCATTCCTAACTTCTCATCTTAAAACAATCCTTTTGCCAAAAGTTTGTCCCCAAACTGCTCATCCTTCCACACAAGGTGTGTGCCCTCTTACCCAGTACCTCTCTGTGCTGGGCCTTTCCGAATCCATAATCACACTGCAGTGAAATTACACCGTAGCATAATTGCAGGTTAATGTCCAGGAAAGAATTTTTGTTCTGGTTTCTTTTTTTTTTTTTTTTTCTCATTTTTTAGAAACATCATTTGAATGTTCAGGAGCATGGTAGGAAGATGTTAGGAACTTTTTCCAATGTCTAAAATGACAAGTATTACCTAAGGTCTCCTTGAAAGAAGTTTATATTACTGACTTAACTCTTTCGGAAACCAAGGCTCTTCCTATCATAGTTATAACAGCGCTAAGATGAAACACAAATATTCAAAAACCTAAGGTATAATTTTTGAGGTGTCCAAAGTTGTACTGTTACTGCTGTTCTGGAAGCTAACTGAGACTTTAATCAAGGACAGAGTTCATACAAACAGGCCTTGAGTTAGTTTTCTTTTCCAGCATACATCACTAGAGAACCTCGAAACCTCTAATTTAGAAGATGTCACTTGCATCATAGAGCAAATGTCCAGCTATCAAACCAGCTTCTCCAACTCCTCTCCAAATAATGAATTCCTTCTGTAGACTGCCATACCATGTTTTGAAAGTGCAATGTTGGTGCTCATGTTCAGGAAAGTGTTTGTTCCTTCAGAATATCTTCCTTCATCAACCTCTCTCTATGAGCACTGCACCTCTGTGTGCCACAGTCTTTACTGCATACACAGCACACCTTTTCAGGTCTCCCTTACTTGTGTGAATCATGTGTGATGATTTGGCAAAGCCTGCAGAGTGGCTGTGAGCAGGAATGATCTCTGCCAGTTTCTCACTGCAGAATGAAAGGAACTTCCCCTTTCCCTTATAACCCAAATACCACACTGTGCTTAAGGATGTAGCTGACATTTTAAAAGATCACTAAAAGTGTTCTCTTCCCAAATGCAATTATGTCCTCCATCTCAGTGGGAGCCATTGTCTGGATCTTCTCCGCTCTCTAGCCTCTCTGTCTAGCTTTCATTATCCTGATTATCTATTCATTTGCCACCCAGCACTCATTTTATGAACGATCATGTCTGCCATTTCTATAATGAGTGCTTGACTTTTACTGCCAACATAAACACATAAAATACATAATAATTAAAGTTCAGTAGTCACCAAAGTCTTGAGATCTGTCCCGTTACAAATTTGATTTTTCAAGCAAATGATTCTTGAAGCAACTCTGCTTTTGACCCCTTTAGGTACTTACTGCAAGACCCGTGAGTGCCGGAGTTGTGTGGGAAGTACTATGAATGGGCACTATGCATTTCAAAGTTAAAACTCACCTGCAATCACGTAAAGTATCCATAATGTATGGTGGTTCTCAGAGAGAAGCCAAACTCTTCTCAGTAGCTGAATGCAGTATTTTGTCCAAGTAACAACATTAGATAATTAAATAATGTAGTTTTGGGATATATTAGTGCAATTTAACAAGCAGCATATTTTTTGGACCGTTGTGTGCATGCTAGGAGAAGAGAGTCATTAAGATAAATGTGGGTACCATAAATGCTACTGTGTTTACATCTTTAAATGAGGACCGGGGAGGGTGTGCTAATTTTGTATTTGAACATATTGAGAAAGAAATTCACTGTATATAAAGAATGGCAGTGTAGTCCCTCACATGAGTTAGAAACCTCACAATATACACTAGAAACATCTCAATAAGTTGATTTACATTGGATAAGGACAGTATTTCAGAGCTCCTCTTCTTCGGACACTCTTCCATGTTTTGATAACATTTTCAAAGTTCCCTGAATGCCTCATGATAATGAATTCCTCTGATGTTCACTCTAATCACTAAAGGGATTAATGAGCTCATGTGATATTCATGTGGTTCTCTGGGGACATCAGGATGTGTTACTAGAAGTGTAATGTTTGGGAATGGATACAGTGGGATGTGTGTTAGCTGAGGATGCCAGCAGAGAAAGTCTCAGTTAATGAAGAAGCAGGAAATAGAGAGGCAGCTTCTGTTGACAAGGCTCTCTTTCTGAATAATGAGGGTCTTGAAGATGTGCTCAACCCAAGCACAGCAGTCAGAGGACCTGATGCGGAGAGACAAGCCATGAACAGTCTTAGGCTTGAGAAACTTTCTTCATCCTGAGCCTCAGTCTCCTTAGCTGTAAAGTGAGACCATAGTGAGTCACAGCAACATGGCGATCGTCACTAATAAGAGTAAAGGTGGGGAACAATCTGACAGTCAAAACCATCAGTATCTCATGCTTTACATAGGAATGTTAAGAAACATATCAAACTACTGTTCATATCTAAACCCACAGTGACATTGAGCCTGGAGAAGGACGATCCTCACACATTCAAGGCAAACAAGAACTTAAACATAACCATGCCTAAAGATAATGATCATGATTCATCATCATCATCGGGCAAAGAAAAATGGTTCCGTGATTAAGAGCAATTGCTGCTTTTCTTTGGATTGCAACCCCTTAGGCAGTTGACGCTTTTACAGGGGTCACCTAAGACCATCAGAAAACACAGATATTTACATTATTATTTATAAATGTAGCAAAATTACAGTTATGAAATAGCAATGAAAATAAATTTATGGCTGGGGTTCACCACAACATGAAAAACTGTATTAAAGGCTCACAGCATTAGGAAAGTTGAGAACTACTCTCTAGAGAATCTGAATTCAGTTCCCAACACCCATGTGTTGGCCCAGGACTGCCTGTAGCATCATCTTAGGAGGCTCTGACAGCCTCTTCTGAAATTTACATGCACTCACATTCACATAAATAATAATAAAATAATAATAATATACCTTATTTAAAATTCAAATTAAATATAATATGTTGATAAGTTTTTTATACATTTTGCAGTATTTTATTTTAGTGCATTCCTTTGGAACAGATATTCTGGATAAAGTTTATATCCACATGAAAATGAAGCCCTTGGGAAGAGATTAGTAGACATGGGAGGGCTTGAATACCAGTTTCTGAATAAGGAAGCCAGAATTGAGTAAGATTTTATCAAATTACATTTTTCTAATCTGAAAGTGAAATATTACATTTGAAGCAACACAGGAGCTATCTCCTCTGACACAGAACCATACCTGCAGCCGTTACTGGGGTTGTAACTGATAAGCTTCCTGAGGGGTCACTTTGGCTGTTGGGCAAGATAGAAGCATGCCATCTTCAGTGTAAGTAGCAGTACATAGTAATTGTTTACTTCTAAGTGATGCATACTACTTACCTGGTTTTAAAGTATGTTCATGTTGTTGGTTATAAAAGGCACTACCTCTTTGCCTTGGTCAGTTCTTACTCATGCTGTGTAAACCGTAATCACTCCCCTCGGGTTCTCAGTTGCAGGACAACATCTACTCACAGTCCTTTGACCTCAAGCTGAAGGTGCCACTGCCTGGAAAATGATTCCACTGACTCCAGCTCAGACAAGCCTGCCCACCAAACCAGAGAAACCTAACCCCATGTGAGGAGCTATACTGCCGTCATTTGTATACAGTGAATTTCATCGTCCATATGTTCAAATGCAAAATTAGCACACCCTCTCTTTGTCCTCATTTAAATATATAAACCCAGTAGCATTAATACTTTAATGTAATATCAATTAATATGTAGTACATGTGGCCAAAAGAATGCTGAGATAAAGGTCACAAACACTGTCTCTAAAACAGACAGATACTTTCTCAGATGCAACCTTCGGTCTAGATAACACAGTCAGTGAAATGAGCCTTGTGGACTCCAGGGAGTTATTGACTCTGAGAATCAGAAACCACAGCAGCAGCAGAACAGATCAGACTTCTAGGCTGTTTTTGTAAATAAAGCCCCTGTACTTAAGGCTGTCTATGGTGGCCTTTACCATACAAAAACAGGGCTGTTAGTATGATAGAAGCCGTATGTCCTACAAAGTTTAAAATGTTGGTGATATGTTCTAGATGATATACACTAACTCATTTGGGAAAACGAGAAGCTGTTCACCTTTCTGATCGTAGGCAGCTCTGGTAGACAAGACTGAGGCAGCATGCTGCAAGTGTTTCAAAACTCAGTCTAAACCAAAAGCAGTTCCTAAAGGATCTGGCTTTCCTGAGACATTAGATGACAGCAGTAAGCATTTATTTCAGCTAATGTTATTCCCCAGTCACTAAGAAGCCTTCCATAAGAGAAACGATTGAGGGATGCTTGTCTCTCAGGAAGTTGATGGAATTTGCTGTAACAACTCTGATCTTCCAATCCTGGCTTCAAAGATCTCTTTATGGAGCCACGGTAGTCACCTGCTTAGATCTTAACCTTTGAGAAATACTTTTGCTTCAGGAAAAAAAAAAAAAAGAGTTTACCTGTGTTTTACAGGACAAGGACAGTGAATGAACATAAACCAATTAAAATTATTTTTTTTCTCAAAAGTGTCTGCATGTCATTAGCCCTTTTGACAACGTCACAGAAAAAAATTTGTAGAGACTCATAAAATGAGCTTAACTCTGAGGGAAGTCTACCCTCATCAGACTTGATGTGCCAAGAAAAATCTTTATTTAAAATATTCCAGAATTTTCTCCTCAGAGATTACCAATATGAAACATCACTGAGTCTCTTAAATGTCCTTTTGACAATGTAAAACTCATAAATATGTAGAGACAACTTTTACATATTTAAAATGGTACATTTCATCATTACCCTTTCTTCGTTCCAAATCGAAGAAATATCTGGCATGTAACATACCATAGAGTTTTTATTGTTACATGGTTGAGATTGTCTTCCACAAACATGAGCTGAGAAGCTCGAGGTCTGCAGGCACAAGAAAACTAGCAAGAGGAAACTAAACCTGCCCAGCAGTTTCTAACAGTGGGCAGGGGAGGGATTTGCCCTGAGGCTTCAGAAGCCCATGCTGTTACAGTTTGCTCTTTCTCTGCCTTGTGCTCCAGTCCCACGACTGCCTGTCTGCTGGATGCACCCCACCACGATGTTCACGGACTCTAACTTTCTGGAACTTTAGCTCCAAATAGATGCTTTCTAAGTTGCTATGGTTACCTTAGTGACCTTTCACAACCTTTACAGACTTTAGCCTCAGTCATGAATCTAAGGATTCGACCTAGCCTCAAAACCAAAAAAAACAAAACAAAACAAAACAAAAACAAACAAACAAACAACCAAAACCAAACCAAAACAAACAAACAAACAAAAAAAAAACAACCCAAAAACCAAAAAAGCAAATCCAAGTAACCAGCAGCTTCATTTCCCAAAGCTATCAGAGTGCTGACCTCTACAAATCCAGACGCCATCTTGAAAAAGACTCAAGGAAGGAAGGGACCTAGGATTTGTGGTCCTCTCGGATAGATGGATGTAAAACTAGAGATGTTTTATGCTATTAGAACTGATTAGATTCTAGATCACTCTGGACAATGGTGGCGCACGCCTTTAATCCCAGCACTTGGGAGGCAGAGGCAGGCAGATTTCTGAGTTTGAGGCCAGCCTGGTCTACAGAGTGAGTTTCAGGACAGCCAGGGCTACACAGAGAAACCCTGTCTCATAAAAACAAAACGAAACAAACAAACAAAAAAGATGTCAGATCACATTAAGCTAAATTTAGTTTTATCTCCCTAAGGAATGACCACCTCAGCAAGAAGATGAACTAAGTAGCAAAAGCTACATTTTCTTTGAATACACAAAGTATAGTATGAACAAGTTTATAGTCACATTATGATTGTATTATTTTGTTAGGGGAAGCATGCAGATGCCCATTTTCCTAAGAGTCTTAACAAATCCCTGAGAAATGAAAGAACTAGATAGCCATCCTTTCAACATACGCGTGGGAAACAACATGTGTCCGGGGAGAAATGTGTTGGGCAGACCTGAGTTCCAGGTGGTGTAGGCTACCAAAAAATAAATAAATAAATAAATAAATAAATAATAAAATCACTTAATCAGGACAGCAATGAGACTGTGGTGGATGCAGAAAACGTGTGGCATTCCCACTCTGTGCTAGTGTCCCTGCACTGTGAATGGGGTGGGGTTGGGGGAGGGGCAGTGTCTGTTATCCTTTCCGTGATAACAGTTTATGTCTCTAGAAAGTGGGAAAATCCGATTACCAATGTCACAGGCGCAACTACAAGTACAGTGTGAGGAGAAACTCTTGCATTCAGTTTAATTTTTTTTTTAATTGTCTCTGGAGTTACCTGTAGTAGAAGTGACTTAGCAGGCAAGTGACATGCCCCCACACCCGGGATAACCAGAGATATTTTATCGAGGGTCGTGATTCCCATGAATTCCCATGATTCTCAGGCCCATAACCTGCTGTTCTCAAAACAAAATCTAAGTCACCTCTGCAGGTGGAAATTGGCCAGCAGCTCCCCCTCCACCACCACCTCACCACCCCTGCAACCTCTCTCCATACAAATAAATTAATTTGGAAATCAGTTCCTAGAGTAGACGCTCAAGGTGGCAAGTGATCAATGGGTTAGAGAAGCCCCACACAGAAATGAAGCTATTATCTTCAAAGTGAGCAAACCGCTTTCTCAAAGGCCTGCCTAACCGACCGACTGCTTTTATTTGAATATGAAAGGAGGGCCGTTTGCTTCCCAGCCTTCTCCTGGAATTTGCTCATTTGCATCAAGGTACCCACAGTGCCCAGCTGAGCTAGGAACCACTTTCAAACTGAATCTTCCAATCTCCCCCCACCCCCGCCCACTCAGTGAGCGGGCAAATATTTGAACACTTGGAAAAGAAAAGAAATGCAATGTTCTTATGAGTGAATCAATCGCACATTGTTTTTACCTTTGCGTCCTAAAGTAGAAATTCCTTTTATTGAATGTCTAGCAATTCGAAACAAAAAGTATGTAGTAATATAGTAATAATAGCAATTTTTATTACTTTTATTTTTACAGTCCAGTCGTTGACTCCCTCCCAGTCCCCCTCCCACAATTCCTCATCCCTTTCCTCCCCCCCCCTGTCTCCAAGAGAATGTGTCTCCCCCCACCCCTTTCTGGCCAGGCCTCAAGTCTCTCCGGGGTTAGGCACATCTTCTCCCACTGAGGCCAGACCAGGCTATCATCTGCTATGTATGTGTCAGGGACCTGGTACCAGCGTGTATATGATACCTGGTTGGTGGCTCAGTGTCTGGGAGATCTCAAGGGTCCAGGTTAGTTGAGACTGATGGTCTTCCTATGGGGACGCCTTCCTCCTCTGCTTCTTCCAGCCTTTCCCTAATTCAACCACAGGGATCTCTGACTTCAGTCCGATGCCGGTTGGGTATAAGTATCTGCTTCTGTCTCAGTCAGCTGCTGGCAGAGGCTCTCAGAGGACAGCCATGCTAGGCTCCTATGTGTAAGCACTCCATAGCATCAGTAATAGTGTCAGGCCTTGGATTATAAATCTTAAGCTGGATCCCAATTTGGGCCGTCACTGGATCACCTTTCCCTCAGTCTCTTCTCCATTTTTGTCCCTGCAGTTCTTTTAGACAGGAACAATTCTGGGTCAGAATTTTTGACTGTGGGATGGCTATTCCATTCCTCCACTTTCTACTTTCTATTTTCTACTGAAGGGCCTTTCATCTTAGGTCCCTCCCTTTGAGTCCTGAAAGCCTCTCACCTCCCAGGTCTTTCTACTTTCTAAAGGGACCCCCACCTCCCACCCTACCCCTGAAATTGCTTATTTCTACTCACTCTGCTGGCCCTTAGGGCTTTTCTCCTGTTCCCCACTCCCCCATACCTGATCATATTCCCCTTTTCCCCTCCCCCTTTCCTCTCCCACCCAGATCCCTCCCTCCCTCTGCCTCCCGTGATTATTTTCTTCTCGTATTCTTAATGAAGAGGAATATGCCAGAACCGGTCTGAAAAAGCAACAGACACGCTTGCTTGGACGCACATGTATGCTCTCACTCGACAGATAGTAAGCACACGTGCACACACACACACAGACACACACACACACACACACACACAGACACACACGCGCGCGCAAGCACTCTGAGGATCCTGGCCTAGCTTTCAAGCTGTACTGTTTTCCCACATCCCTAGCAATGAGCAAGACAGTGCAATTCTCACTACAATGGCCCTCAAAAGAAAATGCGACTGTCATTACCCTGACCTTTAAAATGGCAAAAATTTTTCTCAGTGCATTTCAAGAAAAGGTTTGAGCCATCTAATCGCGCATCCCAATCTAGTAGCTAATTTTGTGACTAATAGTTAAAATAGTTTAAGGCACAAGTGTCTGCTTCCTGGGTTTTAATCTTGCCCACAGGAAACCATGGTTGCAGGGCCGCTTAGACCTCTGTGAGCCAATCCTGCCACCTTGTGGATCGCTTGAGCATTGCAGAAAATCCTGCCTTCTATAAGGCATTCTTGAATTCACACACACAAACACACACACACACACACACACACACACACACACACACACACTTGCTTATATCTAAACGGCGAAACTCTCCTCTAGGTATGTGCTTTCAAGTTTCACTTACAAAAGTACTGTGAATATTTACAAGAATTCATTTCGTTGTTTTTGTTTTTTGTCTTTTTAAAGAAAGTACATTATAGTTTACTCAGCTTCCTCCAACTGGTCCTTAAATAAACTGTTTTTAAATGATGAAGGGGTATAATGAGACTTCAGTGGAACTTCTAGAAGCATTAACTAGGAAGGTGTGCAGAACTCCAGGCCTACAAGCCTTACAGTGTTCTACCCTGAGCCAACCTGTATCCCAGAATGTGGCGTGGCATACTGAGAGTATGTCTGGTGTGTGACTGGGGATTCCATGACTCAGTTTCTCCATATGTGTTTGAAGAAAGGATCTCACTACAATACCACAGCCACCTGAGCTGTGTGGTCATGAGGTCTACCAAGTACATAGACCTCTGTGGCTTCTCAGAACTTGAAGGGCTTCTAGAGAAGACCCTCCACACTTTCCCAACCCTGTGATCTTCACCTACCTACATGAACTTAAAAATCTACAACTGTAATCTGATTTACTGCATCTAACTCCATTAGAATTTAAATAGCTGCAATATAATTTGTCTGGTTCGATACTTGTTTCTAAGTAAAAATATTCCTCAAATATTAAAAAAAAAAAAAAAAACTTAGAGACACTGTGAGCAAACATAAGGGAAAGGAACACAGAGGTTTCAGACGTGATTAAGGAAAGCTGGGAGGTTGTAATCCGATTCGGGGTGAATGAAAGAACAAAGCTTCACAGAGTGGAGACACTGGACGACCAGACAGGTCGCTCTGCCTGAGTGTACAGTCGCGGTGGGGAATTAATTTTGTGCACAAGGAATGCTTGGCATGAGTCTCTCTTGAAATATTTATTGCATGGATGGATGGATTCATAGAAAATGGAATAAATTATAAAACGGTCTCAGTGATGAGGAAAAGGAGAAAAATGTGAGAGCAGAGTTGGCGGAGCAAACGGACACGCATATTCCACCCATACACACCCACCTGCACACCAGGGAGACAGCAGTGGGCTTCTGGAGGGTCTCAGCCATCACAGACCGTAGGCAACTGTGAAGGACAGGAAGGTCTATAGAAGAAACCTCAGCATCCCAGACACTGACCCGTGTGATGGTGGAGGAGGCGTGGCTAGGGCTGGGGATCTTGACCTTCTGTATCCATGTGCTCACAGAAGCATTGAAACTAAAGACCACAGATTTCCTGAACAGGACAGATGTCTCTGGACTGAACTCATGACGACTTTATTTTTTTTTCTTGTCACCATCCCCTAAAAAGGACAGCATAACAACTACTACAGATGGGCCTGTGATCTTGACATAACTGGAAATTGAACCATATAAGGGATGCTATAAGGGATGCTATAAGGGATGCTATAAGAGCCAATTTTCTGTTGCTGAGATAAAATACCATAAGAGGGATTATTTGGCTCTTGGTTGCAGAGGGGGAGCTCACATCTTTAATTGCAAGCACAAGGAAGAAAGAACTGAAGAATGGGATGAGTCTTTAGATTCCCAAAGCTCATCTCCAGTGATGTACTTTCTCTGTAAGGCCACACCTCTTAAATCTTCCCAAGGGATTCTCCAAATACGGAGTCAAATGTTCAATTGCATGAGCCCACTGGGGGACATTTTCACTCAGAACACCACAGATGGTGTGCATCTGGGGAGAGAGTGTTCTAGGTACAACATGTCATCTTATATAAGCAACCTGAGTTTCTTCCAACTTTGAAATCCACTGGGGGATCTTAGGACTATTCTCCACATACACTGAGGGTAACTGTCTTCTCATTGAGCAAATACTGCTGGAACATTCTTTTATATTTCAGTATAAACACAAATTTAAGCAGAATTCTTTCTTCAGAGCTAACTAAAGTTCTCCTCTGGGGTATCTAAAGAGCTCTGACTATTTAGTGCCTTTCGATAAGCAAATTCCTAAAGGGCACTGTGTTGTTTCTATTATGATTCAATGAACCATTAAATGAGCATTGTGCTATTAGCAGAAACTCTGGTGTACAGTATGGTATTGTTAGCTATAGGCAGGTCTCTAGAAATTATTAATCTTTCCTTCTGTGTGTTCGCGCACACATGTGTGAGTGTATGTCTTTGTTTTGGGTGGGTGGTGTTTGTGCTCATACATGTGTTTGCACATGGAGGCAATGGCCAACCTTTGTGTGACAGCATCTAAATTGTTTCTTGCTTGGAAAAAAGTCGGTTAGACTGGCTGGCCAGAGAGTCGCAGTCAGCCACCTGTCTCCATCTCCCCAGCTCTGGGACCATAGCTTCTGCCAGCTTGCCTGGCTTTCCTCCGAAGATTCTGGGGATCAAACTCAAGTCTTGTGCACATTGAACACTTTGCTGACAAGTGGCCTCCCTAGCATCTATACTTACTAATCTTACACAACTGAATCTCTAAACTGGCTTCTTAGCAGTATCAACATCATTTAAATGGTAATAGTCGGGGGATGACATAATTGTGTATTTGGATGCAGCTCACTCCTGCCAGCAATTGCCACATGTGTATGCTTCTTGGGCTCCTTATAGTGGAGCTCAACACAGTATTGACCTAGGTGGAGCTAAAATGAGGATGAGTTGAAGAAATCTGGGGAGGGTTGAGCTACACAGAACCATAAGGTCTTGGACACTCACCAAGCTGGCATTGTGTTCATCCCCAAATGGGTACTACAGTTGATGACCACAGGGCCCTTTCCTCCGGAAGGTCATGTAGGTGTTTGGGAAGCCTGAAGGTACAAACGATGACAATCTACTACTCTCCACAATCATTTTCATAGTTTCAATACATCAATTCACCTCCCTTTTATGACAACACTCTGAGGGAGCGATATTTGAAAGGTGGATTTCATGAGAAAAGAAAGGCGACCTAGGCAGTGTTAGCCGTGAGGCCCTGTGGGAGCTGATGGGGGTGTGGGTTGACCCATCCTCTGTAGCTCCAAACTAGTCTCACTGTTCTCAGGTGAGTTGTGAACCTTACCACCAGGCCCCCCAAGATCTGTCTGTGTCCTTTGTTATCTTCTGTCTGTGCAGATTTAAGAGGAAAAACAAGGAGGAATTTACTCCTAGACTGACAGCGCCCCTCCCTCTGAGCTTTTAAAATCGTCATCCACAGAGATGATGTGACCCAGGGCCAGAGCACAAAGACAGGACCGCATCCCCAAAATTTAATCATATAAAAATTGCATGCTAAACAAATGGCTCTATCCACCTTCTTATCTTGACAAGTATACCTGAGAAATACAGCTTGACAAATATCTTTATGATCTTCAGGAAGTTTGTTTCAAGTGACCTGTTTGTGTGTAGCTGGGAGATCTTCAGAGGCAACAGATCTCCAGTACAGCCGCTGGCTTCTTCCCTCCGGACTTTGGGACTGGATGCCAGGGAAGAGTGAGCAGCAAGAATTGTATGCTCCAAAAACCAGTGTACCATCTCTGTGCCCTGAGTGTCCTCTGCCCGTTCTCCCAATTGCCACCCTGTAGGTTATCAATGCCCTTGAGGCTGGCTCTCAGGGAATGAAACTAAATACCTGGGGGATGCTAAGGGTTTGGGCCAGGAATCTGCAGAACTACTTTGGCCTTGGGGAGCAAGGCTTCTGCAAAAGCAGCTGTGCAGTGCAGACCAGGGGCCTGCATGGAATTTGGGGGGTTCGGGTTGATTCCTCTGTGTGAACCACACCTTGAAAAGCTGCAGCCTTCACAACCCCATTTATCTCAGGGAAGTGTTTCTTGAGTTTTTACCACCTCTGGCCCCTCTGATCAACTGTTTTTCTCACCTCCCAGAGGAGGTAGGTTACATTCCCTTTGGCATTAAAAGAAAAAGTACATCAGTTGTGTGACGAGCTGAAAATGATGTATTTCATCAACTTCAAACTTGTCCCGAGGCCTTCTCCACATCATGATAAATAATAGAAGTTGTATTTTAATTGAATTCCTGTGTGTATAGCAAATACCGGGTTACATCACACCAGTGTTTGGCCAGAAGCAGCCAAAGGCTCTCCGTAAAAACATCATGGTCCAGAGCTACATTCAGAACCCTTCTGGAGAAAGGGGCAGATCTGTATCAGTGACAGATCAAACCAGAACAGCTCCTCCCAAATGTAATTTTTAAAACCTGGTACAAGGGCCACTGGAGTTCCCATGAAAGTAAAATAAGAGAAGGGAGAGAGGGTGGAAGAAAAACAAGGTAGAAGGAAATCCATGTATTTGGCTTCCAAGTACCCTGCTTACAAACTTCTCTAGTGAGCTAGACCTACCGTCTCTAGAAGGACATCATCACCGCTCAGGTTATGGACAAGGCTAAAGTCACACGCACTCTTTTCTCCATCCCCAGGATCCTGGAGCTGCAGCAGAGTGGCGACATGGACATCCTCAAGCACAAATGGTGGCCCAAGAATGGCCAGTGTGATCTGTACTCCTCAGTAGATGCAAAGCAGAAGGGAGGAGCCCTGGACATCAAGAGCCTGGCAGGCGTGTTCTGCATCCTGGCCGCGGGAATTGTGCTCTCCTGCCTTATAGCGGTCCTCGAGACGTGGTGGAGCCGGAGGAAGGGCTCCCGGGTCCCATCAAAAGAGGTACTTGAACTTGGGCCCCAGATAGAGCTTCCGAACATCTGGTGGTTATCTTTCCAGGGAGAAAGGGGTAACATTGGCAACTGCTCTTTCTGCTTTCTTTGAAGATTCAACATAAGCGTGTGGGAAGCAGAAAGGCGAGCCAATGCCAGTTCTCTTTTAGGGCTCTCAGGGTAATTGAAGAGCAGTGGTAAGACTGACAATTTCCTGTCCTGTTGCAGGCTCTAAAATGCCGAGTCTCAGGCTAGATACCGATGATCCTTCAAGGCTGTGATTTCGTTAACCCAATTAGTAAAGATGCCTAACAATTCCTTTCGATTCCTTAAGTTGTAGATAAATCTGTGTCTTAAAGACTAGGCCTAGAAGACCCCAGCAGGATGCTTCCTCTCCATCACAAGTCACTGCTTCCGTCTACGTAGAAGGTCTGGAGGCATGACTGTGTGTCTGGGGCTCTTCCATGATCCCAAGTGTGCCCAATTCACATCACCAAATCATTCTGGATTCCGTTCATCTCCCCGACTGTGTCATTGGCTCCAGGACCATATTCAAGTTTGTAGAGCTATGTGTAAGAATGCTTGCAGAATTGTACATAAGACCTTAGTGAAGGGAGCATGTGAGCTGTATCCACTACCAGAGATAACACAAGCATAAAAAAAAATAAATAAAAACAAAAACAAACAAAACGAAAAACCACTTGGCTCAATTAATCTTACTGCCGAAAGCTTGAAGAGTCGATGTGAAAAGCAACTTGAATTTACTCAGTGGTTTGATTTGAGGATCATTTTCAAAGAAAGTTTTAAACTTTCTGCCCACCCCTAGGCTGACCGATGCACAAGGAACTCTGCAGAAGATTGGCTTTGATGTACAAATAAAAATGATCTCTCATTTGTATGTGCATGTCTGCGTGGTAGTGTTGCCTTTCAAACACTCTCGTGTGCACAGTCTAAGGCTCCGTGTAGCTCCTTAGATGCCAAGTAGATCAGTACTGTTTCTAAGAGCGGCTTGGCTTGCCTTGCTTCACACCTGTGTGAGTGATCATACACAACCCCACTATGTGGAGACTGAGGTAGAAGCCAATCAGGTTTGTTGTCGTGTCTTCCTTGTAGAGTAAGCATATTGGTTTCTTTGCTGACATCTAGCCAAAGCCAAAGGCCACATTAATGCAGATTGTAGCTGAGACTCAACGCTCTCCAGACTCTGGAAAGGAAGGGCTCACTCACGAGCTCCTACTTTTGAATTACTACAGAAGATATTAAATGTTTGCATTGTTAGAGATGTTGATGGATGTCTAGATTACAGTTGCCGTGGGAACCATAAAATTATACATCTCAGCCTTCTGAAGTCTCGGTAATAATATTGCATTAATGGATGCTTTTATTGGATCTTAAGAGAGAACGAAGAAGGGGAAACAGGGTTGTGAACCCCAGCAGTTTTCGCTGCAGAGTACTGCATGCTTGGTAGGAAAACAGATACCTACTCTAATTTCTGATGGCCATTCCAGGTTCTGTGAAGAACTATTTTCTTCTCTTATGACCAATGGGCATTTTTGCAACCCATCAACTTAATTTTTTGATCCTGGCTGTAAATATCACAAAGGAAATTTTATTTCTTCTCAATTCTATTTTTTCAACCCTGAAGGGGTTTGCAGGTAGGATTTCTCTCCTAAACTCTGAGGCTTTATTGCCTTTCTAAAAGCAAATAAATAAAACTTCTTACAAACATATCCATTTAGTCTAAAACTGACCTTCAGTTAAAGGAATTTATTCACATGTCCTGACTTGAAGGGATCTCTAAGTGTCCCTCTGACCTCACAGTGACCAGATGCAGGTACTGGGTATATATATTCCCTCTGTCAAGAAGTCTCTTGTGCTGACTCCTTCTCAAGAACCTCATGGCTCTGGGCTGCAGGAAACACTTTACTAGTCACTGACAAGTTAGTACAAAGAAACACATTGTATATCTCTCTCAACAAAGAATGGAAAATTTAAGTCTAGGTGTAAATGGTAGAATGGATGAAAACATCCATTTAGAATGAGACTCTGAAAGAGGAAGCATGCACAGAGAGGGGTGGCCAGGGTTGAGCAGAGTCTGGAACTGGAGTGGAGTGGAGACCTTGTGTGCCCGTCCCTGCCTGAGCCTGTTTGGTGTCTGTGTAGCTGCATGTGGCCTATGCTCAGTTTAAAGCTCCAACTGCAAGCAAAGTATTTCTTGTAGATACTTTATCTCAAAGCCCTGACAATATTCCCAGAAACCAGCCCAGCGCCTGCCTGGCTCATGCTAGGGGCCCAGTCAATATCTGCTAATCGAATATGCCCCAAAGTTCAGTTAATTACATGTTTGCTGAACGATTTTTTTTAAAAAAAAGAAAAAACCATGGAAGCTAGTACTGATGAGATCCTTATTTTCTTTTTCTTCGTCTCCAGGATGACAAGGAAATTGACCTGGAGCACCTCCATAGACGTGTAAATAGCTTGTGCACAGATGACGACAGCCCCCATAAACAGTTTTCCACCTCGTCAATTGACTTGACCCCTCTGGACATTGACACTTTGCCAACACGACAAGCCCTGGAGCAGATCAGTGATTTCAGAAACACTCACATCACCACCACCACCTTCATTCCAGAGCAGATCCAGACTCTTAGCCGCACACTCTCAGCAAAGGCCGCCTCTGGCTTCGCTTTCGGCAGTGTGCCTGAGCATCGAACTGGCCCTTTTAGGCACAGGGCCCCTAACGGGGGCTTTTTCAGGAGTCCCATCAAAACAATGTCATCTATTCCTTATCAGCCTACTCCCACTCTGGGGCTCAATCTGGGCAATGACCCCGACCGAGGCACGTCCATATGAGCAGCAGAAAGCTCCGCCCATCCTAGGACTCCCCCAAAGGAGCAACTGTAATGTGGGACTAACATGGATGTGGTGTTTTATTTAAAAGAAATCAGGATAATTAGTAACAATTCTAGTTCTTTCTCTCCCCTACTCTACTTTCTTTTTCCTCTTCTTCCCTCCCTCTATCACCCTCCATTTTTTTTCATTACTCAACTTGTTCCCCAAGAATATAGTATTCTAGGATCCTAGTAATCTGCTTTTCATATACTGTACTTCAAGTATAGGGACTGGGCACTGAGTCACTGAGAACACTTGCAGGGTTGACTTTGCATACAGGGCTCCCATGCACCCACCCTTCCTCTGTTTTGAAACTCTAATTGCAATAACTTCAGTCTTTCTCCATCTTCAACCGCATCCATAAAATCCTCCACTGCTGTCGAGCATCCTTTAACTGTGGACCAAAGGCAACCCCTGCAGTGTCTGTGCAATGATTTGAAGACCATTCAGGCCACGCAATATGAGAATGCAGTTTTGTAGGATTACAAAAAAAAGCCATTAATCTGCCAGTCGAGACTACAGTTAAAATCCCCCTCGCACTGCAGCAGTGCCCATCCCCTCCATGCGATTGTACAGTATTCAAATTTTTCTTATGTACAGTAAACTTTACCATATGGCAAAGGCCCTTATTGTGTTAAATAACTTAGTATCTCATATATACATATATATGCACCTATATAACGTGTATATATATATATATAAATGCAGCCATTGCTATTGCAATTCATTTAATAAAGCTTTAGTTTAAAAACCAAGCCTTGTGTGCAGGGGCTACGGCAACGCCGGAGGCTTTTCAGTTGGAGAGGCAGGTTGCTTTAATGTCACTCTGACCTGCGTTGTTTGCCAAGAGACTATTTTATAATTTTTGTTATTAAAACATCCAGGGTGATTTCATCTTTGTTCCTAGGTGTACTCATTTGAATAGGTTTTGTGTTCATTACTCAGCAGTGTATAAAGCTAACCTTGATAATTTTACCTTTTGTTAATTATCTAAATGGGAAATGTCATTAGTCGAACCCCACACACAGCACAGAGAGCAGAGTTTAACCATAGATCATGGTAGGTTCAGCTTCCTCTTACTAAGCTGCAAGCCAATCACTGTAACTGTAGCTGGAGAGGAGGAGAAGCCCCTTCGACGTGTTGATGTGGCCTTATATGTGTCATACATCACCCCACAGCAAACATGTGACAACCATCCTGGGCTCTCATCTGAACCTCTCTTCTACCCACTTGATGTTTCCTGTCCTTTTAAAATCAGTGCCAAGTGTGTCAGCAAGGGCGATGAGCAAAAACCAGTGCCTCGTTGTGCACAATCCTCTAAAAGTAGCATTCTTATCTGTTAGAAACGTAGAGTGAGCTTCATCTGTAATCCTTAAACTCGACGTGGTAAGTAGGAAGCAGGAAGTTATCCTGTTTTCAGGCAGCGGTATGCTTACTTTAATCTCATTCATTCTGTGGCTAGGATTGCTAGAGGATCCAGCCTATGTGATTTGCTTTAGGAGCAGTTAAGAGGTATATTCTTAAAGTGTATTCTATTTTGATCTAATTCTGTTTCTGGGGAGCATCTTGTACTGTCACTGTTTTTGTACTAAATCTTCAAATATTGTCTACTGTGTCAGGCAGAAAACGGTCTTATCATGAGAAACCACTTTGTTTCCAGGGTGACGAGTCCCGCGGTGCATGCACACCTTGTTTCCCTGTGACATTCATGTTCTCATTTACAACTCTGATTTTCAAACAGAAAAGTCTTTACAGCTGTATAGGGGCACCCCAGATGCTGCAGTGACTTCAGCTATCAACAAACTGTTAACCATGTACAATACTGGAAATAGGCTGATTTTGATGTATTGCCTATTCTTCAAGTACACAAAACATTTTGGAGGCCTCAGTTATGAGTGCAGAGCTTTCTGTGTATAATTTGTCTACATAATTTGTCTAATAAAAATGTTTTCTAAACTTGCTCTCATACTATTGAAGTCGTAACTATAAAAGTAAAAGATATTGATCTCACTGATCTGTCTGAACCTCCCAAAACACTGACTTTTTTGAAGTCTACTTCACATTTACTCTACTTAGCAGGTCCCCAACGTGAGGGGCTCTCTAGAGACGATGATTAGAGATGGACTAAGCCTATCAAAGACAGCTGATCTGATATTCAAGACTATTTGAACAAAAATATATTTGTTTCTCTTCATAGATGTCTGTGTGAGCACTTTGGGGGGGGGGAGGAAATTTGTACTGTTTTATAGAAAAAAAAAAAAGCCACAGTGTTAATAGCAAAATAAGCATTTGTAACATGCAAAGAAGAAAGGAAAAACTGCGGGTATTTCTTAAACTTTGGACTTACTAAAAATTGCTTGGCTCTTCAAGAAATAGTCACCATGCCAAATCTTTTTATTTGAAATTTTATTTAGACTCAGAAATTATTTCTAAAACACTAACTACTATTTCTACATTTGACCACTATTAAGTCCCTGTACCATTTAAGTCAATAGATATATGCCTATAATAGTATTTCGATGAAACTCTCTATTCTAAAATGTCATCAAAATGCTTTTTCAATGTGGGAAGGAGGAAAAACATTACAAATGCAGATTCTGTCTCTCAATTTATCTTTGAGAACATGGCAGTCTAAAAAGCTGTCAATTTACCCAAATACTTGACAGTTTAAGACGTGAAACTGCTGTGGAATTTCAGCTTGGAGATTTGGACTCTGCCGTGCGTCCATCACATTCACCCAAGTACTCACCCAAGGGGCCATGGATATAGGGAAGAGTCAGAAACACAAGTGTTCCACCTCCGTCTCCCACAAAGTGCACCCTGAAGATCCCTGGCATCTTTTCCTTGCTCATATGGGTCTTATGCAACCATCTGAGTCAACAGGTGGGGCTCAAGCACCTGCTGCCTCTATTCAGGGTCACAGCTTCGGGGGAAGGAATTCCTTCTCTGTCTAGTCTCAGTTCCTTCAGCCAGAGCTTGCCCTTCTCTACCCCTTAGATCAAACTTGCCATCACAATACAAATACTCTATACCCAAGTGACTTCATTGCACTTATATGTCCTATTGCATCTACTGGTGAGTCAGCACGTTTTCTGCACTTTTATGACCAATCAGACATACAAAGGAAATTGTGAGGCTTCCTTTCTTGCTATATCTCCCTATAGGCAACTTATTCTTTTCTGAAGTGTGTGATACATTTTTCATCTCCTTTATCTTAGGATTAGGAGCACCTGAAAAGATACTATTATAAAAGAGACTTTTCTGAATGGTACTTTGCTTTGTTAATTAAAAATAAAGAAGATGAAAAAGACTAACTCACCCACCCATACTTTCCAGTTCGATTATTCTGGCTGAAGAGCAAGTTATTGCTACTTTATAGTCATAATTATTTGGTAAAATGCATTCTGGATTATGAATAGTAACTAAGGCAGGGCTAAGAGCTTATGTGACAGTAAGCACAAAAATTGAAATGAGATTGCTAAAATTTGAGTCTTTTTATTTCTTAAATGAAATCTTATAGCCAATCTAAGCCTTTTGACCAGACGCTATTGAATGGCTAAGAGTGATGGTCACGATTACCATCTTAACACATTAGTAGATGTCCTTTTAGTAACTCCTTTAGCAGAATACATATAAGCTCCCTTGGGTGGAAGCAACTTCACTGATGGGGGGAAAAGTAATTAAAGCCATCACTGATAGTAGATTTGATAAGTTTCATTCAGTCCTGTTAGCATTCGCAGAGAGCTTGTTCTGTGAATGCTGCAGTGCGAGGTGGTTGAATGCAGGTAGATGGACCCATGCTTTTTAGGGTTTCTAGACGTATTGCCACTGGCCTTTGTCTTTTCTCCACACTGAAACTCAGGATAGATAGACCACCCCACAGCTTTTCTGAAATGGCAGGATATCTCACATCAGCCCTTTGGACCCTGAGTAACTCACCCTAGAGCAATCCATCCTAATTTTTCTCAAAAGCCAACTATGTCTGTCCTTGAAGGTTCAGACTTCCACAACAAAGCTTTGAACATTTCCCAAGATGCTAATTTTCAGAAATATGAATGTTACACCAGAAACAAACTGTTTAGTGCTCTATCATTACCAATACCTGTCTACTATCCCTGCTACCATTCATGTCCGAATGATACAAACCACACAACTCCCATCTGTCCCTACAGCCCAATTCACGTGGGATAATTAGGACTTTACAATGTCTCAAGAACCTTGCTTCAGAGACCAAAGAAGTTTAATCATGATCTTCATCACCTTGCAACTAAGCCTCCAGATGACTTTTTTGCCATCAAAGATGCAGGACACAGGGTTCCACATCTGACTGCTGTGCTGGCAGCCTCTTACCCTGTCTATCCCTCAGAGTTGAGAGAGCTGCATAGGTGGGTCCTACCACAGGGACAGACACAGGTGAACAGAATTCAGTGTTTCATTTTTTTCATACAAATTTCCTAATTTTTCAATAGACTTCATTTACGCTGTTGCCAGTAAATTGATGGCAAAGCAAAAACCATCCAAATTTGAAAACTTCCTTCAAATCTGAAGTCTCTCTCCTGACACATACATACAGAGGACTAGTACCTCGGTTTTAACTAACTTTGCACATTTTGTGGAATTTCTTCAGTGCACAGAAGAGACAGTGAGGAAAGGTTAACAGCATCCCTGCTAACCTTACACTGTTCACATGGTTGACTCCACTCTATCAGAAACCAAAACCTGGCCTGTTTTTTGATGAAACCACACAGACTCCCACTTGAAATTACCAGTACATTTCAAAGGGCTCAAAATATCCATGATGTGATTAGAAAATCAATTTTTTTTCAAGACAACATCAATTCTCATTCATTTAAAACTAATTAAGCTTTCGGAGCAGCTGCATTAGAAAAAGAAACAGATGTCACAAATCAAAACTGTCAGCACCAGAGAAGAGATGAAAAATATTGCTTTTAATAAATATTTTGCCTGTCACAGATTTGAAATAATACAAGTAGAAAGCAGATGTTAATTTTTCAAATTGTTACATTATATTCTTGATTGGCACTACCGAAAAAATAAGAATTAAGTAGCTACTGTAGTGACTCTGTTTAATTTTCAAAAACCAGACATTAATGTTGTTTTTAAGCACATTAGATACACAGTTTAAAGATTATATATATATATATATATATATATATATATATATATATATCCAGAGTGAGCCACATACTAGGCCTATACATTTCTTAGAGGTCACATTCAATTCTTTTGCAGAATCAGAGTCGACTTTGAAATGAAGTTTGAAGCTTGATTTAAAGAGTTAAGTAGGGCTGGTGAAATGGCTCAGTGGTTAAGAGTACGCGATGCTCATCCAGAGGTCTTGAGTTCAAATCCCACCATCATGTGGTGGCTCACAACGATCTATAAGGGAATCTGATGCCCTCTTCTGGCCTGTGGATACATAAGCACCAGAGCACTCATATATTAAATAATTTTTTTTTAAAAAGGGTTAAGTATATGTTTGTTCTTAGATATAAAATCATGCTGAAATTAATTTGAAAATAGAGGTTACATGTTCGGCATATCTCCCTTGTCTTCTTCACACCAGAAATGGTTAATGTGTAATGAAGATGTCTAAGTACCTGTCAGTTACTATTACTAAAAAGCTTCAGTCCTCAGTCACCTAAGACGTTACAGTTAATGACACATCTACTTGAAATGTCAGACTCTGAACACCCAATGCAGAAAGCTCTTCCGATATAGTGAGCATGGCACTTCTACCCAAGTCAACGCACCCTGGGTAAGAACACAGAGCTAATAAGCACTGGATATGGAGCACAGCAAGGTTCTAGGTGGGCAAGCAATCCCAAACTCAGTCCCATCCGACTTCTTTATGGAAACACCATGCAAAAGACTTTTCATAAACAAAGAGACCCACAAGAAAGCATTCTCATACTTTGAGCCTCCAAAGTGTTTGATGAAGCAGCCAATAGTTCAAGTATGATCAATATTTTAACTAATTCTTCCATGTATACGTATATATAAACACTAGTGAAGCTTCAGTGACCTAGAAAACCAGAGATAAACAACATCCTGAAATCATTCTGTTAAAAAGCATGTACCACCAGCATGCACCCTAAGCATTTTCCCTAAGCTGACAGATTCCCTAGCTTCTCAGGACAGGCTGCACCCCTGTATGGCAATCCTCCCTGCATACTCTGACTTTTCAGAGAGCTTTCAAAGTTGCAAGGAAAAAGAAAACATTGGGAAACTTAAGCATACATGGTGTAAGTAACATCCATGGATATAAATATACATGCTGTCAGGATGCAGGATAAATTTAATCGTCAGATTAACATGACAGAAAAATATTCTCTGAGGAGAATAAGGGAAGGAGATAGGCTGTGCAGATGAGGTGTTCTCTCAAGGAATACACTGGAATTTAGTGTAGCTGGAGTCATGTGGAAAAGCCAGAAAACACTTTTACAGTGGTGGGCACAGAGCAACAGAGACATGGGTGAGGAAAAGAAACTTGGAGGAGCAAGCAGTGGATGAGCACCAGGTATGAAGTCTGAAGTGTGTCAGGCGGGGCAGTGACAGTGCAGCACAGCCGTGATCCAGAAAGCTAAGACTGGTCTCCGAAATCCCACCCTCTGCATTCGCCCATCAGTCCTATAGCAGTGCGTACTCTGTGCAAGACACTTTTTATACAAGAGGATTGCAGCTTAAAAAATAAATTAAGTAAATAAACAAATGAACAAACAGAACAAGGCACACTATTATTAAAGCTAGAAATTCCTGTCTTCAAATAACTTACAATTGACAGAAGACAGATGAATAATTGAGATAGATCTGTAAATAACTGGTCAGTTACAAGGTAAAGACAGCAGAGAAAAAAACTAAAATACAAGAGCAGGGGCCTTCAGGCCAGAGTGGAATGGGAATGTGCTCCTGCAAAGAGAGTGGGAAGTGAGGTCCCAGGGAGAACCCAGTATTTGAGGAAAACCGCAAAGGGAGTGAGAAAGTTAAGTATGTTGGGATTCAGGAAAAAAGCATTCTTCACTTCAGGGACAGACAATGCAGATGCTCTGAGGTTAGAGTATAGAGGGCAAGCTTAGGATGCGGTCAGACAGTCCATACAGCCAGACCTGAGTGAGTCATGGGGACAGAAATTATATAGGACAAGAGTAGATTGGAAAAGCAAACATCCCACCTGGCAAGGTATGATGGGAGTCTGTGAGAATGTAGGCTGCTCTCCTGAAGTGCTCTGAACAAAATGTGAAGCCTGGTACTACTTCACCAGGTCTGCTCCCACCCTCTTCCGCCAGTATTTTAAGTGGAGTGTTTCAACTTCAAGAGTATGGGATAATTGGTACAGTGGCTGGCCATTTGGACTTCAGTCCGTGAACTGCCTGAGAGGCCACAGTTTGATTGGTGTTCACAGAGGCTCAAAGCCATGGGATGCATCGAAACCTCCACCGGCAGTCACTGGCAATTCATGACCAAAGGAAAAACACCAAGAACTGTATGCTCTTAAAGGAATGGCTTAGAAAGGTTAAACCTGTAGCACCTCATCAAATGGAAGGGAAAGGGACCAGTAAAAAGCCTGATGCAGGCCAGTGAGATGGCTCAGTGGGTAAAGCACCAGTAGCATCAGCTTGCTGTCCCAGGCTCAATCACCTGCGACCATAAAATGCAGGAGTAGAGAACTGACCTACACAGTCGTCCTCTGACCTCCACGCAAAAACTTAGTGTACGTGAACACCACCTCCATGCACATAATACACACATGCACATGCACATGCACACTCGAACACACACACACACAGACACACACACACAGAGTAAATTCAGAAAGGAAATGAATTTTTGAAGGCTTATTCAAAGTCGTTTGAACGAGACATCTTAGTCAAACGAGGGTGGAAGGTAAAGACAATAGATATATTTGCCAGGGAGAGCCAGAGAAATGTGAGAGGTTAACTGAGTATGAGTATGAGGGAGAGAAAGTTGAAAATGATTGAGTTTTCAAAGCCAGATGCCAACAGATGACAATCATTGAGCAAAAGAGCAGTCGGGTCACTGTCTCTTTTCCTCACCTGAGATCTCTAAGAAGAAAGATAGATTGGAGATGGTCTCTGCTTCCTTCCCCTGTGAGCATTTGAGGTGTATTTGTAACAGGTTGTGGGTACCTATGAGTGTGAATACTCTAGAGTTCATGATTTTAAATGGGGCTTCCTGAAGTTCTGGGGGCTTTCCTCAGAATCTAGGAGGGGCGCAGTGAAGCTGAGGCCCACTAGAGTTCAGTCAGAGCTGCTCAGCTTGTATCCCCTCATATATGGGTCTTCCTTCTAGGATCTCCCCCACCCTCCAGTGACCAGCTGAGAAGTGACCGGCTCCACAGGGCAAGGAGCTTTAAAACTCCCATCATCTGTTGGGCTCTTCCTCTTTACAGGTGGCCTTTGCCCTGTTCTAAACACTGCTCACATCTGCTTCTTTGGAAAACTGCAGAACAAGACTCATCCTTATTCTCCATAAATCATTTATCACAATTTCCAATTAGTGAAGCCTCAGAACCGACCAAACTGTCCTTTGACATAGTAACAAGGACCCAAAGCTTATGAGTGAGTCTTGAAATGGGTCCAGAATCTCCAATGTCTTTAATGAGAGAAATAGATTAAGCAGGTCTCCTAGACAGTGTACTGGCATACACTCAGGAGGCAGGGGCAGATGAATCTCTGTGACTTCTAGGCTAGCCTAGTCTCCATAGCAAGACAGCCAGGGCTGTATAGAGAGACCATGTCTCTGAAATAAAACAGAACAAAAAACAAACAAACAAAAAAGTAGATCTCCTTCTACGAGGCTCACTAGAATCATGAAGCAGATAAATCTGAATTCACCCTGAAGCTGCTTCCAAATACAGACCTGTCGTCTAAGAGGAATGAATCAAGGTTAACACAGGCACAAATACCTGCCATGCACGAGTCGGCGGACATACACTATGTCAAATCAAGTGGCTTTGACATTAGCTATGTTTGGCTCAACAAAATTGCTGTGTGCTTTGAGACCCAAGTCTATTTCAACCTGAGAGTTCAGAAAGAATGTGCTTATGCAGTCAAGAATACTCAAAGAGATGAAAAGATCAGTTTGGTATTTTGTCATAGCCACTCACTAGCAACTCAGGAGGAGAGCACCCGCAGGTGAGCGAGCACTCACAGGTGAGCACTCAGTCACAGGTGAGCACTCAGTCACAGGTGAGCACTCAGTCACAGGTGAGCACTCAGTCACAGGTGAGCGCTCACTAAGGTGGTGTCATCAAAGCTACCACCTGGATTTAACTCAGACTCATGTGCTAGCTTTTACCACTGGTCAACATTGGAGCCACTGTAATAGATCCCTATAAGGAAGTGGATCATATATCCAAATATAAACAAGAAACAGCTTGTATATATCCTTACAAATTTAATATAACTTCGGTAAGCCTGATTTTCAAGTTGTTTGAGAATACAATTCCCTTCAATCTCTTGCTTCACATGAGACACACACTTGTGTATAGCCTTCTTCCCTATAGACTATCGTATAGAGGAAAGCATATGTAAGTCGTGTAAACACACTGCCTGGAATATCTGCACAATACAAGAAAGCCTCAGCAGTTTATGTGCCAGGGATGGGGTGATTCTACATCACAGTCTTAAATAATGTCCAACATAGATGCTCATCTAGGATTTCAAATGTGAAGAAATTTAAACCACTGTCTTCAGAAAAAGTCATCTGCTCACAACTGCCTGTAAATCCCGCTCCAGAGAATCTGACGCCCTCTTCTGCCTTCTGTGGCATAAATACATATAAGCACACATTCCTACAGAACACAAACATAATAAAAATAAATCATAAAAATACAAACTGAGACGTAGACAAGTTGAGTAACTTGACTAAGATCGTAAACTAGCAAGTGAGCCCAAGCACATTTCAAATCCACATCCCTCACCTTTCAAATTTCTGCGTTTCCCACCTTCTCCCAAGCCCAGCAAGAAAGGAAATGCAGGATCCTCCTATCTCCAGGCACATTCTCGAAGGAGCTATGCCCACTATAAAGACCCATGAGAGTCAACTGGTCTTCAGTAACCAATTATGCTTTAACAGAAACTATTAGTAGAAAATAAAACTTTATTCCAGGTGAATATAACTGCTTATGAATCATGAGTTAAAAGACAGGTTTCAAGAAGCCCCCTGCCAGATTCGCCCATAAGCAGCAAACCTATCTCTCTCATCATAAGCCAGCAAACCTACCCCGCCTCAATACAGGCCAGCACACCTATGCACGAGAGTCACATGCCAGCAAACCCATCTCCCTCATCCCTGCTCATAGTTCAGCAACACTTCTGATCTTCCTAGTGCCCTCTAGTGGGGACATTAGAAAACCAATGCCCCAGGCATGTGTTCTCTTGTGCCAATGCCAGTCCCTTTGCCTAGCTTCTGCCTGTAGCCTTAGCTTCAGGTCTGCAAAACCTGTTCCTCCAGCACTCTACTCTCCTATACTCATCTGTCAGGTGAAGTCAATCAATAATTTAATTTTGTCAGTCCTCTAGCTAACAGTACAGACCTGAATGCCTCTGGCAGAAAACGCTGGGCAACTGCTACAGAGAAGCAGTGTGTGAGCTGAGGAAGTGAGTTTTGACAATTACAGATAGAGAGGGAAACTATTCAACCACTGAGAGGAAGGGAAATGAGAAAAACTGGCTAAAAAGTATGGGCTAACTCCAGGACCCAGGAGACTCCATACGCTACAGATCCCGGATCATCCATGCTTACTGCTGCTCTGTTCATGACAGCAGAGAGGAATCAACACAGATGACTGTCATGAGATGAATAGATAATGCAAATGGGCCACCTGCACACAAAAGAGATGTTTCTGCCTTGAAGAAAAAGAACCATGAAATTTTCAAGAAAATGAACTTAACTAGAAACTCTCAGGTGACATAACCCAGACTTGTAGAGACAAATAGTGAATGTTCTCTCTCATGCATGGGTTCCAGTTTCTACAGCTATGTGTGTTGTTTATGTGGGATTGAGTGTGGACAGAGGTCAGAATGCTAGAAAGGGGCCTCTGAGAGGGACACAGGGGCTTTAAGATGTGAAGGTGAGAAAAACAGGAGAACACACGTGCCATGGAAGTTGTAAGGCAGACACTGGCTGGGAGCTGTGCAGTGAGTACAGGGGCCCCGGAGAAAGAAGAGGAAGACGGGGCAGAATCCACCAAAATTAACAATGTATGAGATGCTGTAAGGAAATCTATTGCTTTGTATACTAATTTAAAATAAGGCAACAGAAAACAAGACTGTGGATTAGGAAAAAAGTTCTGTAGAGACATAGAGAGAAAGATGAAGAAGAGCTGATTTACTGATGTATTTAACACACATTTTACATTTTATGAGAGCATTACACATACACACACACCACAAACACTACACACACACACACACACCATGCACTTCAGATACAGATATGACACTATTACTATTTCAGAGCTATTATTTTATTTTAAGGGATATCATGTCTGCACACAACTCCAGCACAAGGTAACATGTGTTGTGTTCCATAAAACTAACACAGCAGATTACAAAGAATGCAGAGAAAGAGAAAAATCTACTCCTCCAGATCTCACTTACCTGGAAGACAGCATGACCACTATAAAAAACTATGGGTGATTTGGACCTAAAAATATCCTGTAACTTTTGAGAATTCCGTGGAAAGCCGGGTCTTTCACAGAGGCGACAAAACACTTTGTGCCGAGGAGAGGTTTGAAAGCTGGCCTTAAACCTGAAAGTAATGTCCGCATGAGCAATACAGAGACATGCTTTTTTTAAGAACAGGGAGACAGATGACCCAAGTCACACAAGAGGAAAACACAACTGGCATTCAGGAAGACGAAGTAGTTTGTCGGGAGCATTTGCCGGTGATGAGCATTAAGGGCAGAAAGCCGCCCAATTATAAAAGTCTAACTGAGCCACGCACAAACCATTTGGCTTGCAGCCTTTTACAACCCCGTCCATTTCTGAACAGCTGTGGACATCAGAATTGTGGTGATGTTTACAGTCTACTGGGGAAGAAAGACAATTTAACAGCCAATGATAATAAATTGTGATAAGTTCTATCGCAGAGGACATAAAAGGTGATTTGCAACCCAGAACGGGGCTCAGCAAGGCTCCCAAGAGGACTAGATTCCAAATGACCCCAGAGAAATTACTGGGCTTTCCCCAGGCAAACAAAATACGGACCATTCAGAGTGAGCGGCCAACGTGAACAGAGGCGCGAGGTTGGAGAATAGCGTATGTTCCGAGGATGGAAGGATGGAAATCTGGACTGGAAATAGAAAAGGAAAGAACTGAGAGGTTTGGGAAGCAATAGGAGTGAACCTAGCTCCATACAACGTGTATCAGAGTTGTTGGGTTATATTTTTTGAGAGTGCTTTGGGGCATTGAAAGTGGAGTAGTGACTGTCGCGTTTCTGTTTCAAAGACTCAGTCTCTCTGCCCAAGGACACCGTTTAGGAGGGGGATGTGAGGCGTGGGCCTGCTGGAAATCCTTGCACCACTCCAGTAAGAGGGCAGGGTTCTAGTCCCAAGGGGTGTGTGTGTGTGTGTGTGTAAGAGAGAGAGAGAGAGAGAGAGAGAGAGAGAGAGAGAGAGAGAGAGAGAGAGAGAGAGAGAGAGCACTGTTTAGGGAATGCAGGGGACTGGGCCTTGACGGGAGTTTTAAAATGTGACAAATGAGCTGAGGAACATGTGAGCCTTTTTAAGACAAGGTTCATTCTGAGAACAGAACCCAGCGTGATGAACTTCATCAAAGGACACAAGCATGAATTAAAAACCGAAAAGGAGCTGATAGAGAACTAGGAGAAGCAGAGGAGTGAGTGCTTGTAGGGGTCAAGAGAAGGTTTGTTCAATAGAAATAGTCAAACACTCAAAAAGCACAGAACTTGGAGTTCCCCGAGGAATTTGGTAAGAACAGGATTTAGGAAAAAGAGAGGAAGAAGGAGCAGGAGAGGGAAAGAGAGACAGAAAGGAAGGAGGAACAGGAGGAGAAGGAGAGAGAGACAGAGAGACAAAGACAAAGAGAGACAGGGACACCGAGACAGAGAGAGACACAGAGAGAGACACAGAGAGAGAGACAGAGACAGAGACAGAGACAGAGACAGAGACAGAGACAGAGACAGAGAAAAGGCAGAAGAGGATTGAAGACGCTGGAAACCAGAATCAGGCAACCGATGTAGAAGAAGGAAGAATAAGTGAACTAGAACGTGGTGGTGAAGCAAGAAAGGCTTGCTCAAGGGAGAAAATAAATATGCTTTTTATTTGCTTGTGTATTTGTTCCGAAGTAGGAGAGAGTTTGGGTGTTTGTTTGTTTTGTTGTTTTTTTTTTGTGTGTTTTTTTTTTTTTTCAAATGAGAGGGCAGCTGTAATATATATTGAAAATTCACCAACAGGTGGAGAATTAAGAAGTAAAGAGGGATGGGACCCACAGCACAAATCTTTTAGGGAAGGAATCCTGATTTCCTTGTGATGTCACAGAAAGCGCAAAGGAGGGTATGCTTATCTGTAACCTTCAGTTCAGTAGCAAGACGGTGAACATGTATTCTGCTGGATTCCGGTTTTTACAGGTTGTTGCTGAAGATGGATGTTCGAAGCTGTAAGAATAAAGAATAGGAGAACTCATTAGAGAAACACAGAAGCCCAGTGTTCGTTGTTGAGGATTCTGCTGGCCTTATGATGATCTGATCTACATAGATAGAATTGTTCAACCATCTCTGGCAATCTTGATGTAGGCAGAGAAAACAGAGTTGATGGATCATCTGGGGGTTGTAGCTTTAATATAAATATTCAAATGTAGCAGAGTGACCTACAAAGTAGTACTAAAATAAAAAATCTTTAACATAGTTTCCGATAGTATATGAAGTACAAAAGGGAAGCCACATTAAAGCAAATAACACTGTCTGCCAGTAAAATATGTCCCTTCACTCCTGGAAAACCTCCGAGGCTGAGCCTTACAGAGTATTTTTTCAGTCACCCAGAATTCACAGCAATCAGAACATCATCTTCTATGTGATGATTCAGAACCTGAGTACAGCATAGCAGGAGGAGGGAAGCTGAGGCAAGGGGAGTGTGGGTCAAAGGGCAATCTAGGCTACGTGAGGACTATGGGGAGGAGGGAGAAGAGTCACAGGAGGAAGAGGGATGGAGAAGGGAGAGAAGAAGAAAAGAGAAGGGAGAAGAAAAGAAAAAGAGAAGCATATGTAGTGTCCTTTGGTCTCGTTTAGGACTGAGCTCTCCACAGTACCTTAGTTTTTCTGATGAGCATCAGAGAGAGCACTGAATAGGTGTCTCTACCAAGGCCCCTCCCCCAAAGACTCAGGGAAGAGGACACACAAGGACACAGTGCCAGCCAGACACAGCAGAGCAGATGTGAACTCAGAGTTGCTGTGACAACATGCACAAGACCTGCACAAGGTCAAGCCTGAGAAAAATCCCAGCATGGCAGAGGGCAGCTGGGCACAAAGCCCCACTTCTGACTGAAATGCTCTTGTCAACTGATAGCTGCTGAGAAGGGAATCACTTTTGTCAGTAGCGTGGCTGTAAACACAAGGCCTTCCAGACACACCAGAGCTGGCAGGCATGTGACCTAAACAGGGCCTCATGGGTCTGGGGCTAAGAGAAGTGGATATATTTCCTAATGCAAAAGCCACCTCCAATTGATAGTCACTTGTAAATGAAAAATACATGTTCTTCAGGTATCTTCACTGGGGAAACAAACCAGTCTTAAGGGCAGACCCCATGCCCAGCAGTGGATGGCTAACACAGAGTGAATTCAAAGGCATCTTTGGAGGTCCTTTGTCTCATGATATAAGTCAGAGAATTTTTGTTATTCTTTCTTATCTTACAGACCTTGCTTATATATGGTGGCTTACCACTTTGGGTTTCCTTAGTGTGTGAACGTGTGTGTCTCTGAGTCTATATGAGTTTCCTGTGTTTTACTTTGGATCTTTTTCTTGTCTGATTATTTTGTCGTATTTCAATTTATTTGGATTTTTAATTTAATTTTATTATTGTTTCTTTAATACCCATTTGTTTTCTAAGGAGAGACAGAAAGAAAATGGATCCAGATGGGAGGAACAGTGAGGAGAAACTGAGAGAAAGGCAGAGGGAGGGGAGACTATAATCAGCATATACTGTATGAAAAAAATACTCTTCTTTAAAAGAAGAAATGGAAAGTAGAAAAGAAAATAAGAAATGGGAATCCATATACATATTCATTACACACACACACACACACACACACACACACACACCCTTGGACCTCTGGATCTCAATCTGATGGCTTTCTTCAGCCCTAGAAACTTGGAGCTAGCTTTTTTAAATCCAAGTGGTTGGAAAGGTAGTGGAAGCACATTGAGGATTATGGGAAGACAAATGGAAGACTTCAGGTATATTTTAAATCAAAACTAAAGTAACACATATAATTTTAAATTCACGTTCTATTGGCTCGGTCCATGGTCAGTCAAAGCATTTTTGCTTAGCATCCGGCCTGACTGTCATAAAGGGATAGGGACATCAGGGAGGTTTACAACTATCTAAGCACAAACAGGCTTTCAAAAAGATAGCATATTGGGAGAAAATAGCTGCTGACTGGACCAGAGATAATAAACATGGGTCTGACTAGGGAGCAGAATTAAGAAAAACTAAGGCCAGCATCCAAGGTGAGACTGATTCTAATCAGTGCAGTCAAGTTTGTACCACTTCCTTCCTCAGAACTTGCTTCCCCTCACATGGCTTCCAAACACAACAAAGCCCTTCCTGACCCCCGTTCTCTTCCTCCACAGGGAGTATGCATGTTGGACAGACCAAGGCTTGTCACTGCTCAATTGCTCTTTACTCAGACCCAAACCCAGAATCCAGTATAGTTTGTTACAGATCCTGGTTATTCCTCTAGGGACTGCCGAATCTCTCACTGACTAGTGAAGTCTGTTACGGCTGCCAGTGTGTCTGTAGGAAGACAGATTTCATGCTGATATTCAAGGCAGGAGGTCTGCAGGAGCACAGACTGGATAAAATGTTTGAGTCGGGGGGGGGGGCAAAAGATGATCTTTGGCTATAGGAACATCATATTTGATATGAAAATAAAACACCCAGGTGAATTTACACAGAAGAACATAGAAAACATAAAACAAAGATTCTGTTCCAACATAACTTTGGGGCACTCAAACCTCAGGATAAGAAAACAACAAGGGCCTCAATTCTCTACACAAACAGTAAGTGAGTGACGAGACTGGTGTGTTAGCTTACTTAATTATTTTATGGTGTGTACGTACATCACAAGATCACATACCCTAACCTACAAAAGCTAATTGGTCAAAATAACATCACGACTTCATTCTGTCACAGATGGTTTTGCATAATCTAATTAAAAAATTAGTGTACTTTAAGAATGTGGCATACTGCCCCCCACCCCCACCCCCACCCCCACCCCCACCCCTACCCCCACCCCCACCCCCACCCCCACAGGATTGGAATCAAAATTGGTTTTCCTGACACCTACTGACAATGCTCCTCCCCTAAGCCCTCATGTGGTGGATCTGGGGAATGACAGGATGACCCTGTGTGTCAACTGTGTAAGCCTAGGAAAGTTACTCAGAGTCTCCCTTTGCTTTTCCTCATCTGTAAAATGGAAATAGTGACAACATGCTCCGAATAGTACTGCTGAAAGCATTTATTTTTAAATCAATGTAAATCCCTTGGCCTTGTTCACAGTAGTCTCCAAATAGTGTTATAATAACATTTTCATTCAACACAACATGTGTCAGTAAAAACAGATCCTACGAGAGTAAGAAATACGACCTTGACTTTTTTTTTCTGTGGGGTATATCATAAAAGGCCTCTTTGAGAGTAGTGTACAAATGAAACTACAGATGTTAGTCACCCTGTGACTTAGCGAGCGTTTTATACTCACAAAAGTCAATGCAGAGTCATTTTAAAGGACTTTTGAGCGTCAGATAAATTGAAAGAACCCTATATTGCATCCCCGTGTGTTCAAAGGCAGACTTTGCGCTATGCCCCTTAAATCAAGGTCAAATCTGTTCTATTGAGTTGTGTTGTGTCTTAAATAGCTGCAGAACATGAAGGGTGTCAAGCACATCTCTCCCACACCATGCCCAACAGTCATATGGATAGCAGTGAAGCAAGCCTGCTTATGCAAACAGTCATAGACTAACACCAGACTGAAGGGGTTATTTTTAAACGCCTTTTTATTTCCTATTAAAAACAAAAATACTGATAACTTTGCTGGGATCCAGCCAAGAGCCCCATGTCTGCTAGGCCAGCCCTAACCACTGAGCTGTACCCCAGCTCCCTTGTTATTTTCTGTGTTAGAGAGGGGGTTGCTATGCTTCCCGGGCTAAGGAGTCTATAGCCCAATCAGCTTTGAATCAGCGATCCTCCTTTTTTTACCCCACCCCCAATTAGCTAGGTCATCGTCCTGTGCTACAGTTAAGATTTTTAGTTTTTAAGGTGAATTGACAAAGACCACATTTTCCTTTCCGTACTGTTGTGATGACTGCTGACATCTGTATAGCCAGAAGGTGGCGCTGTGGTTCCATCTGTTAAATTTTTATATTTAAATTGCTTTCAACAAGTGATAACGTTTTTTATAAGACTAGCCTTCTTTAGGGGAAAACATTTAAATTTGTTCCATTTTGCCATTAGCAACAGATAAACTGTGTGTTTAAGCCCTTTAGGGTACTTGGCTATTTGCTCCTTTACGATAGTCTATTTAAAACGTAATGCGTTTACAAGTCCCCAAAGGTGGGTTACAGGATCACTTCAAAGCCACAGGTGCTTGCCTTTGGTTGGCTGTACTAGCACTCCGATTTACTCTGTTGGTGATATTGAACCACTGTCTCCTTTTAATCTGACGTTCCCAGAATGATGATAGTGACAGGCATTTGTGAAATGGGCAGGTTTCTTTCTGGTCCATTTTGTTTGCAACATCCCCCTTTATCCCTGGCCAACCCATGACAAGACTCAGGCTGCATGATCTTAGTGTTACAGGTGAGGAATTGGAAAGGCCCCTCTCAGAGTGTCCCAGGGACACATATTCAGGCTCTCAAGTCTGAGGGCAGTGCACTGGACCAGGAACATATGTTTGAAATAGGTATGGAGACAGCTTATTGAGAAAGGAGAAGCTCTCCAGATAGGAGTGGGCTAGAAAGCTAAGCAAGAAGCCCCAAAAGTAAAGAACCACAAAGCTCCGGGCACATAGCACAGGCCTCTTCCACATTTTGTCTAGCTTGGGCTTTTCTTGAACATGCTCAGTTTGTTGTATGAAGCTGAGTTGGTCAAAAACTTCCAGTCTTTCTGAGCCAACTAGCTGCTGCTGTTTTTTGTTGGTGGTGGTTTTTTGTTGCTGCTGCTGTTGCTGTTGTTGTTGCTGCTGCTGTTGTTGTTGTTGTTGTTGTTGTTGTTGTTGTTGTTGTTGTTGTTGTTTTGAGGTAGCATCTCATTATGTAGCCCTGGCTGTTATGGAATCACTATGTAGAAAAAGCTGGCCTCAGTCTCAAGAGGTCTGCCTGCCTCTGCTTCCTATGTCCTGGAGTTAAAGGCATGTGTCACCAGACCACATCCAATGCCAACTGACTTTTTAATATGTTGATCTTGATGTTGCTTTTTTTTTTTTTTTTTTTTTTTTTTTCAGTCTCTTTCCTCCTGCCACACTTTAAAAATATCTTTAAAAATATCAGCACAGCCAGGGCTGGTGGTGTAATCTCAGCACTTGGGAAGTAGAAGCAGGGGTTTGAGGGCAGATTTCGCTACACAAGAAATTTGGAGCCAGCCAAATTCATGTAGCATATGAGACCCTGTCTCAAATCCCAAAATCAAGGTGTCCTGAAACAAGACACCTGTTAGAACTTCACGACCAAGCAAATACACTGCAGCCGGACAATGAAGTCATGGAGAGAGAAATCACAAGAAGCCATGTGCAAGTTTTGCTCTGTGCAACAGTGACCGATCCTGCAACTTCCTCCTGAGCAAGTTGCCCCAATGGGAAAGGAAATATAGTAAGTCAGCTTCCGGGTCAGGGAAAGGAAATATAGTAAGTCAGCTTCCGGGTCACTTAGTAAGTCAGCTTCCGGGTCACTTACAGGCGTCACAACCAAAATACCACCTGTTCTACATGGGGCCACATCCACCCCAACCAGGCTCTGTGCTTCAGGTCACAAAGCCCCACTCTTCTAGGTGAACTGTGAACCCCTGTGTGTGGATTTTAGCTATAGCCCTCTCTGTCGACTGTGTACCCCTCTCCCCTTAAATCAAACTTCATACTGACTTTCACTATGCCAAACAAATTGAGTCAATATTTTAATCATAAACTGGCTTAATAACTGAAACTTCTGAATTTGATTTTATGAACAGGGAAAATGAAAGTGTGTTCTACAGGAAGGGCTGATCATCCGCTTGCTTCGATGGGTACAAAGGTCGTTCCTAGCCCCTTGACACTGTTCGTACATGTTCTGAGGACACCCTGAATCAACACACCTGTTAGAACATCATGCTATCGATATGAAATACCGTGATCAAACCCAAGTTGGGGAGAAAAGAGTTTCTTTGGCTTACACTTCAGACTGCTGTTCATTATGAAAGGAAGTCAGGACAGGAATTGAAACAGGACAGGATCCTGGAGACCGGAGCTGATGGAGAAGCCATGGAGAAGTGCTGCTTACTACTGGCTTGCTTCCCAAATCTTGCTCAGCCTGCTTTCTTACAGAACCCAAGACCACAGCCCAGGAATGACACCACCCACATTGTGTTAAGTTGACATACAAAACCAGTGAGTACACACAGTAAATGAACAAACATCATGTGGCTCTCCTAGACTTAAACAGTGAACACAGACCTTTTAAAAACTGCTGTTCTGGAAGGATGCCTGATTCATCTAGTTCCAGTTCATCAGGCAACTTCCATTCCTTCTACACAAGACCAATGCGGAGTTGATCTTGGATATGAGATGGTTGTTCACTTGGCTCTCTGATAACTCTGGGTCATGTCTCTCTCAACTACTTTTCAAATTACAATATTGAGATGTTCTTAAATGCAGTGACTTGAGTAGTCCTTTCCTAGACCCCACCATGTCACACCTTTCCCAAGAAAGAGACACCACTAGGATAAAGCTTGGCCTCAAGATTTTAGCATCTCCTGAGGCATAAAAAGGAGAAAAGGAAATATTGTTTGGTGTGTGACCGGTTTTGAGGGCAGGCGGCTCCCTTTGTATTATAGCACTTCCCTTCAGACTTCAGAAAAGGAAAGATGTGGAAAAAGAGGAAATGTCACTTAAGCAGTTACAATCCTAAGCTAATGTGGGATTCTATCCGGAAATTAATACTTTGTTATTTCTTCCTTAGGAAGCAAAATAAAATACGACTTAGCTAACTGCAGTCTTCCTTTAGGGAAGCCGTGGACAAGATAAACCACAATTTATTTCCATCGTGAGTGTCTCTTCAAACTACAAAATCTCACTCACAACCGCGCTACCAGGGTGTCCCTACTCTGCAGCATAAATGATAGGTCGCTTTGAGATGGCAGGGGCAGTCTGCAGAGTTTTATTTCCAGGGAGACAGGGCAGGATTTGCTGCTATGCAGACTGAATAATGTTGGAAGCCAACATCATGTCACATTTTGTGTGCACTTTGCAAAGATTAATCCAAGCGTTACAAATGGGACACAGACTGCCATTGTCCCGGGGACACTTTAATAACCCACACCTACAATATTCAACCTGTTGTTTGCACAGGGACAACTTTGGGACACAAAAACCCACCAGAACGACTCAGGGAAGAAGGCGCGGAGAGGCAGAGCCCCAGGCGCCAGCATCTCTCCATCTCATCCTTCATGGCAAATGAGTATGTTCAGAGTTCATTTATGCCTGAAGGTGGGGGTCGCCGCCGCCTGCTTTCTTCAAAGCTTCTCTAGAAGCGGCGCTTGAATATGCAGCTAGCTGACTTGCTCTCTCACTTGTGCGGGCTCTGCCAGGGTTTTCCAACTGCAGGTGATTTGTGCTTCATTTTGCATAAAACAGCCCACGTGAAATAACCGCGGTCCCCTCAGAGTAAATCGTGTCGCTGTCTCTTTGATTGTGCTCCCCATCCCCCTCCCCTCCTTAGAGTGATAGCATCTGTTGTTCTATGACACTCTTTGGAACGGGAGGCTAGGGAGAAAGCTGCAGGATCAGAGGACTGAACGCCAGATGATTGGAACTCACGGTTGCTTGTCCCTAATCCATCATCTTCAAGTCCTCGCAGAGACCGCTCAAGATCACACTCCTACCTACCTTCTCCAGCCACTGAGGGCCTGCCAGGTCAGAAGGCAACTAGCCTCACGCTGAGTTTCAGGCAGTAGTAAGCTGCCTTTCACAGAACTGTTTGGAGAATCACAGCTGTAATTATTTAATTTCAGAAATATGTAATGGTATTGTACACATTACTTGTTTCTTTTCATAAAACATCATTGTCACAATAGATAATAGCTAGACTGTAAAAGACAGGAACATCCAAACCCAGATCAATGAATGAATAAAGAAATAACCCTGAAAAATCACAATAAGACAAAAAGTACTTACAGAATCACCTTTTGTAATTTTTATGCTTCCTTAATTCAACATATACTGTGACTGTATATTATGCTTACAAAAAGTAACCAATTCAAATCACTTTCACTTATTTAAATGTGTGTGTGTGTGTGTGTGTGTGTGTGTGTGTGTGTGTGTGTAAAACCTGTATGCGGAAGTTTCAGACGTTAGTTCTCTCCTTCCACCATATTGGCTCCTGGAATTGAACTCAGGTTCTCAGACTTGGTGGCAAGTACATCTATGCACAGACCCATCTTACTGTCCATTAAATTGTACTTTAATGACAAGTTCCCGATATGTGAACACTTACGAGAGACAGAAACCATGACAGTACATGTTTTGCTAAAGGACACTCTCCTGCAGTTTAAACTCAAGCTTGGTCCTGACTTAAATAAGATCATTATATTCGTCAAGATACAACACTCCATATCTACTTTAGTGTTTGGTAAATAAAAAAACATTTTATTAGGAGTCCCATATTGTTTCATTGACATTTTTATCACCACTCGTATTATCAGGTAAGTACAGGCTGATTTTTATAAGGAGAGTTAAGCTTGATATGACAGTGGTGTGATTACCTCAGGAATGAGCGCATGACACCTTCAGTTAAGAGTTACAAAGTGGGTCAAGCTCAGCATGAGACAATAATGAAATTCAGCTAGTATCAGACGGACCTGAGAGCATAAGACAAAGGCTCTCTACTCAAGGCCTCTCAGAGCTGGAGCAAAAGTTTTGTTAGCTGCATTTGGTTCTGGAGCCCAGAATTCGCCTCCAAGGTCACATGGTTGTTGGGATGCAGTTGCTTGCAGTGCTGTGACAGGCATCTGTCTGTCTGCCCGACCTGCTTCCCTCAGTTTATTCCTAAGCAGCCATTTTCATGGGACCTCCCAGGCTTCTGAAAGGGCTAAGGTTCCCCCAGGAGCTGCCAATCAGGTCAGGCCCACTCATCTACTCTGTTTGACTGACTGCATTAAGATGTCTCATTTTAATTTTTAAACTTTTATCTATGTCTATTCAATGTGTGTGTGCATGTATTTAGAAGATATGTAATAGGTGTTTCTAGAATTCTGTCCTGTACATGAGAGAACTGGAGAAGCAGGAATGGCAGAGAGAAAGTGGGAGCATTTGTAAGGAAAAATGGAAAATATTTTCCTTAAAAAAAAAAAAAAATGGTGGGAGAAGTTACTGGTTTGGGCAGATTACACTTGGTAAAAGGGGACAGAGAGAAGGTCACAGATTTCCAGAGGGATAATCTCGGGATCCCAGAATTTCCAAAGGATCCTGCTTCCACTAAATTATCAGAAGCAGCAAAACCATTAGAATCAAAAGCAATACTATCTCAGCCTGGGGCAATGAGCAGCTTCCTAAGATGCTAGTGTGGACTTCCATGCAGAGGCAACTTCTACATCAATAGCTGTGTGTTGTCATAAATTCTGTAAGTCAGTCAGCGTGAAAAAGAAAAGCAACCTATAGCCATCACTAAGAGTGAGCTCCACATACATGTCTCAATCCATGTTGGAGACAGTCAAGAATAACATAATATGGGGCACGGGCTCCCACTGTGTGCCATCACCACAGTCTGCCTTCATGAACTCTCAACCTAGCATGATTGCTCTGTTAAATTACCGACAACGTGGGTATCTGTTTCTTTAACACAAATGTTTCAGAGCTTTTCTACAGCTTGGAGGTTTCAGTCTCGTGTTATTTATTCAATTGTCACATCCTAGACCAGTGATTCTGAACCCAACCTGTAGGTAAAATGACTCTTTCACAGTGGTCACTTGACTGCATCAGAAACCACAGATATTTATATTACAATTCGTAACAACAGCAATCTTGCAGTAGTGATGAAAATAATTTTATGGTTGGGGGCCGCCACACCATGAGGAACTATATTAAAGGGTTGCAGCATTCTGGAAGGTGAGAAGCACTGGCCTAGAGCAAGGCTGAAGACCTGGGTTCATTCATAGAGTCAGCATGGGTTGCATGCTGTTAATGTGGAAGTCGGCTAGGCTGGGAACATACGTGACAGCAACTCTCTCCTTTAATATTCCAAGAGTAGGAAAAGGCCAGGAAGACAAGGGGGGTGGAGCATGTGCAGTGACTACCTCACTGGAAAAGGAAGACCAAACTATGTATCCTGTCCCTGAAAAGTGGACGAGCTTGAGCACACACACTGTTTTAAAGATCAGTCCTTGATCTCTCACCTGTTAACTGGTGTCCATATTGCTAGCTCTGCCTCACCGTGGTGTTAGGGCTCTGAAGATGTTTATAAATGTTACCATGAATAACACACTGCAATGTGGTGCATTGGTCCAGCTCACACAGCTTTATGCTGGTCATTGCAGTTGCTGACGCCCCTAGACTGTTTTCTTCATAAAAAAAAAAAAAAAAAAAAAAAAAAAAAAAAAAAAAAAAAAAAAAACAAGTTGGAACTCTTGGTCCCTGGAGTCCTAAAAAGGAGGTCATAACCTCAACCAGCCCACTTCTTCTTTTTTAAAAAAGTCCCTAGATTATATTCAGTCAGATTTACTGGAGCTCAGAGAATGCGGATTAAAAAACAAAGAATAGGAAATATTAAATTGCATAAGTAGCCTTAAAGAATAACCAAACAATGTTTTAGAAGATAGTTAGTAACTAAAATAAAAAATAAATAAATCAATTATTGTATAATTCTAATCCCTAAATATTTGGTGAAACTCAATCAGCAAAGTCATTGCATTAGTTAGCTGGATGTCTTCTCTCAAATGTATCCTATGACTTGTTTTGTAAGTAAATGTTTAATATAATATATAAAATTCTGGAATCTTATTCCCAATCCGATTACTATTTTTAAGAGAAAAATCTGTGAATATATTCAGAACTGTTTTTTTTTCCTAAGCAATTTCTGTTGGCATAGCTGTAGCTACAATACTTTGTTGTTATTAGGTAAGTTAGCACAGTGTGGTTCTGGCTCACCTGAAACTCTCTATGTTAACTAGGCTGGCTTTGAACTCCTAGATATCTGCTTCTGCCTTCCAAGTGTTAGGATTAAAGATGTGTGTCACCATACCCTGCTAAGGCTGTAAAAATTTTTAGAGGAACAAGGAAACTGAATTTTAGATCTTGGTAAAGTGAAATGAAATACTTCTAGACCTAGAGTCATAAATCCACTTTAAAAACCTGACTATCTCTGGTTTGTTTTAGAGTATAGACCAGGTGCTGTTCTGATATTTGCCAGTTCATAATGAAATCTTATAGGATAATGACAGCATCCCTGCAGGAAAGGGGGACACAGGAAATGACAACTCAGAGAAGGATGAAGTTTGTATCCAATTCACTTTGCATCAGCATGGTGCAGAAAGCAGCAATCCTCCTTGACCCAGGAGGCTCTGAAACTGCTTCTTCACAGCAGAGCAAGTATGACTTAGAATGGGAGACATGCACTGACTCAGTAAGCCATTGCCAAAACACCAAAGAGTGCCACAGTGTCTGACATGCACCTGTGCGTCTGACCAAATTTAAGTTCAAACACTTCTGAAACATCTAATTTCAGAAATGTTGTGTGACCTTGAGGAAAGAAACAAGATGAATTCATGATCCAGCTCAACAAAGGCTTCGTTGGCATGCATATGCCTCTCCATCTCCGGTGCTCTTCTGTGTCTGAGTCGTTAATGATGGGGGTTTTGTTTAAGCAGAATGACCCCTACAGAATGTTTCAGGTGTCCACTACTGTCAGAGGTTGTTTGTATGCTGTGGAGAATGTTCACCCTAGGATCAATACACTACTGATAACTCGGCTGCACACTGAAAGCAGTAGGATGCCCTGTAGTCAAGAAGGGAATGCGGTCATTGCCAATTTATTACAAGAATTATTCCATATTTTTCTAAAAACACATATTCCGGCTATATTTGAAAAATTATGTCATTTCTTTCTTTAAACATAGATAGATAGATAGATAGATAGATAGATAGATAGATAGATAGATAGATAGAGATGGATATTTCAAATATATATATGTGTGTATACATACATTCACGCATACATATATACATACTTAAATACATACATACACACACATATACCAATGTTCAAAATATGACAATCATCTGTTTGGTTGATTTATCACCTAATCATGAAATAAGTTGAGAATACAAAAGTAATACAGTATTGGCACTAAAATGATATTTCTAGAAGTTTGCAGCAATGTCATGAGCCACAGACATACTATTAGTGTGTGGTGGGTTTAGAAACTGGCGTCCCAGGCATTCGAAAGTAAATGCTGGTAAGTTTTTATTTTTTCACAGATCAATGTTTTAGCAATACCAACTTCTTCAGTTATGCTGATAGTGTGTTTACATGAAATGAACTCAGTGTGGAGAGAAAATCCAACAAAATTTCCATCGTTCACAGTGGTTTTCCAAGTTTGTCAAGTCAGAAAATTACCAAATTTCTATCAAGCTTGCTTTTCTAAGTATTTTGTTGTTGATTTTTTAATAAAATGTTTCTTTTCATTTAATTATCGTTTAAGTTTTTGTTTTAGCTTGGATGCTTTTTAGGTTGAATACATTTTTGTGTGTATAAACTTAAATTGCACTATTTTCCCTTATCTTCTGCTTTGTTTTTGTTCTTTTGATTTTCAGTTCCAAGTTCTAATTCAGTGACATAGTCCTGAAAGATTTGTCACATAAAATATATGTGAGTAAACATACATACGTTTTAAGTAGAATGTAGTGTGTTTATTAAACATTTTTAACTTTTGTAGTAGAAGTGCTACTTGTGGATGTGAAATAATTATCGTCTCTGTGAATAGGTGATGTAGACAGTGTGCCTAACAGTAACACTGCAGCACTCACACCTCATCCCTCTCACCTCTGCACAGCACATAAAGAGTTAAAGCATGGCACTATCTTACATGATTTGTGATGGAAAATAACAAAGGGAAGTAGATGACCCCGGGCCCCACACAACTTGGTACTACAGTTCTCACACATATTGACACTGCAGCAGCAGTAAAGCAGAACTAAATTCGTTTATAATTACAAAAGAAATCCAGATGAAGAAATAAGTATCTAATCCATACAGACACATCTCATGTTAGATTTTTACCATGGGGTCAACAAATCTGCACTTTACACATTGTGAAGCTCTTAGCCTTTAAAATCACGGGTGTGGAATACACTGAACTTTGCTGTTTCGGGGAAGAGAAAAGGTTTTGTTTTGGGCTGCAGGGCTAGCTATTGTACAGTAGCCTCTCAGACCTGTGTGCTGATGTTTCCGATTCCTGGGAAGTACTCTTTGCTGAAGGGCGTGCCCTGCAGCACATCAAAAGAACCAAGTTCTACAAAAGAAAAAAGAAACTCAAGTAGGCTTGAATGTACAAAGACAGGGAGAAAGAGATGAGAAAGGGGCCAGGCAGAGTGTTGAATACAAAATGAGTCCAGCCAACCCCAGGGGCGCATCACTTACATTTATCTTATTCTGAGAGAGGGGCGTCAAAACCAGTCCTGACACAAACCACCTACTGCCATTGACTTTGGCTCGATGTGTGAGTGTCTGTGTGTGTGTGTGTGTGTGTGTGTGTGTGTGTGTGTGAGAGAGAGAGAGAGAGAGAGAGAGAGAGAGAGAGAGAGAGAGAGAGAGAGCTCTACACTGAACAACAACAAAACGTTTCACAAGTAATCACTATTATCTCACAAGAGCTAAGACAACTTTTAAAAGTGTAGAGTCCCAAGTGAGTCTCCTTAGTGTTTCCATCTAAATCCTGTAATTGTGTGTTGCTTTAACATCTTTGCTACAGCATTTAAACCCCCACTCCTATACTTACCAAACCTGTGGAACCTTCAGCTTATGCTTGCAGCGTTTTACGTGTGCTTGTCACCTTTCAAGGCAACACTGATCATTACTTCTCTGCAGAAAGTTCTATTTTATGGGATAAACAGAAAACATGAGTATTTACTGCAAATGTCCTAAAAACTAAAGAGACAGGGACAAGGCTTCTTTGTGCTAATTTCCTTTTGTTGAAGGAATGCCCCCAAATCCGTATAGGTTAGACACTTTAAGATCATATCAGAATAAGTCTCCTCTGAACATATCACTGTTCCCACTAAGAAAGTTCTGAATGCCTAAACACACTTTCCAGAGGCAGAAAGCCAAATGCCAAGCCTGACTTTGTTGTAATTCTGCAATGAAACGGGTACCTTTGAAATTGTGCTTTAGCGGTGAGTCAGTCAAGAGTGAGTCAAGACGAACTTGCAGAGCCATGAAAGAAGCACACTTAGAACTTTAATTCTATTGGTTTTCTCACCATGCTTGCTATAATTAGTATGTGGGTATGTTCAGATTTCACCAAGTTTCCAAGAAGGTATAATCTAATATACCAATGGACAACTTAAAGAGTATATATAATGTATGTGTAATAGTCCATCCTATTTGTCTCAGTTTTTATTTACCTTTCTTGTGTTTTTCTACCTAATTGTAATTGTATTACTTCTGGTTTTTTTTTTCTTATTATTTCTCTATGAGAAGGATACCTCCATTATAATATTGTAATTCTTGCATATTGCTTTTTTTTTCATCAGAGTTTAACATTAAAACTAAACTTTTCACAGCGAAAGGTCACAAACACATGCAGGCAAGTGTATCAGGCTTCTGAATGGAGTGTGCCAAGTGCTGTCTGATAGCCTTGCTTAACAAAGTGCTTCATTCAGCCAGCAGGCTCCAGTCAAAGGAAAATCAAAACCCTATTGAGATGGAGTTCAACCTTGCAGTCTTAAATAATTACCATCATCTTTGGAAGCTTGTCCTCTGGGTTTTTCTCTTTTGTTTTTGTTTTTTTTTTTTTATTGTTTTTTCTTTTTAGATATTTTTAAAGTTTTATTTAAGTAATTTATTTAAAATTTTTTAAATTTAAATTTAAGTTTTTAAATTATTTATTGAAATAATTTATAATTTCAGAGAGTTTGTAGTCCAGGACTCATTACATGCAAATCTGATACATTAATAACATAAAAACAAAATTCTACCAATTCACTAACATTTTTAAAAGTCTGAGCTGAGATAAAGAGAAACCAAAGAGATACAGCACTGTGAGGACCTGGATGCTGACCCCACTGTCTCCATCTCCAAAACTAGTCCTGATCAAACACACACTGTGAAAATTCACTGCATGTTGTCATGCGGTGACAATTGCTTTATATACTTTTTCTGATTACCATTTACACACCACAAAATATAAAACAATATTGTAATAAAAAATAAAAATCCTAACAGTGGAAAAGCAAATAAAAGACTTTACAAAAGGACAAACACAAAAACATTAGGCGTCCACTCTTTGGGTTGCCTGTATTACTTCTCGCTGTATAGCTTTGCTGAGATAGGGTAAAAAAGAAAAGCAGATACCAGACTTTGTGTGACCCCAATCAGAGATGCACACGGATCTCATTCGAGGTGCTGGGAACACTGAGCCACTTTGCTCTATCATGTGAGTCCTCTGAGAAGTACTGTGCTCTTCACAAGCAGAAACATGCCTTCGTGCATCCAGGTCTCAGTTTGGAAGTGTTTGTAGTCAACATGTCCATCCTCTACGGTGTTCTGTCTTCACAGAGGCAGGGTGTCCTCCACATGGCTAGGACGGCTATGTGTTAAGTGATGTACCGTTAGTCCATTTAGAAAGCTAATCATTTCCTAACTTAAATTTCAAGATATTGGAGAAATAATGTTCATCTTTACAAAAAATATAAGAACATTAACATCCTCAAAAAAATCTCATCTCATAATATTTCTATCTCTCAAACAATTTTAGCTGTGTATTAACTGGAGCTAAGAGTATAGCTTCTGAAGAACGGTAGGACCGCCTGCCACCCTGACTGCCACTTCACAGTAGTGTGGACTTGGGGTAAATTGATGAACCATAACATTTTCTTACCACTGAATTGAGAGTGATAATCAAGACCATCTCCTAGGCTGTGGTGAATAAACAAGAATAAATACTAAGCTGAGTACTGGGTGCAACCATGAATGAACACTTCATAGACTGTAGCTATTTTTATTTATTAAAGCCATATTCAAGTCACGCTTCTTCAGTAATGTACAGATACCAATTTACTTAGCCTATCTATTGTCCTTCTGTCTTAAGACCTGCTATTTGCTTCTAGGACTTCATTGCTTCAAAATGAGATTACATAAACAATATCAATAGACCCCTGGCTTATCTTTATTTTTACCACAGATTATATAGTACAGCTATTTTGATTTTTTTCATAATTAGAACGTCCACATTTCTGTTCACTTCCATTAAAAATCTTCAGTGATAGCCAGGCAGTGGTGGCACATGCCTTTAATCCCAGCACTTGGGATTGGCAAGCAGATTTCTGAGTTCGAGGCCAGCCTGCTCTACAGAGAGAGTTCCAGGACAGCCAGGGCTACACAGAGAAATCCTGTCTCGAAAACTAAAAACAAAAACAAAAACAAAAAAAACAAAAAACAAAATATTCAGTGATAAGTGAGAGAGATGTTTCTGCAGTTAGGATTAAGAATGCATACACAATTTTATGCCTTGCAATCTTTTCATTAATAATTACATGGTCAGCAAAGACTTACCAAGACCTACCATGCACCAGATGTTATAGGTGCAAACATACTAGTTTCCAAGAATATTAAAGTAAATAAAGCACTATCTCTACCATCAGCAATCACATATAATAGTCAAACAGCTCACGACAAGTCGCTGGGTAAGATTAGTAGAAGCGTAGGACAAATGAGTTAGAGCTCTCCTGTAACACTCTGATCTTCTGTATAAAGGCCTCAAGATATGTGAGATATAATATATTACCGATATATTTGGCATTCAACAATATACCAAAGGATTGTCTTCACCCTAATTCTGGTTTCTAGGAGCTTAAGGGCCCAACAAGTTTTGTGGACTCTTCCTTAATTAAGAGATGCACTCAACCTTTCAAAACTTTAACAAACCCATAAAGTGCATCCTACCATCTCCTTGACTCTCTCTTCTGTTATTCCAATATTTTATCTTTATCTCTGCAATAATTATATCCATTCATGTGAAGTATTTATCCCAATATTTAGAAGAAATCAGCAAGTATTGAATCAAGTGTCTTAATGTTAAATATTATGTTATGTGTGATAGAACTAGCTCCTTAACTAGGTCAGAACCCTATAAAGGGCAAACTTCATGCCATGCACACATTTTGTGTTTTCCAAAGTTTCAGCTTAATTTGGATACAATGTATAAATACTAACTTAAATAAATTAATATATAAATGTTAATAAATACTTTATTAACTTGTTTATTTTTATAGTAAAAAAATGAATTTAAAAAATAAAACAAGCGTTTCCATTAGTTGCTGCTCCAGAATTTTCAAACTGTGTTCAGTGCAACACCAGTCTATGAGTTGTCCAAAAATTATACTAAAGACTTTCTCCAGATCTGGGGGATGAGCTCAGGGGTAAAGCTCTGGCCTAGCATACATGAGGCCAGAGTTCCACTTCCAAAACCACAAATGAAAAGAATAGTTTCATATCACAAAAACAGTTAAAGAAGCTTACTAAAGATCAGTATTCTCCAAACCTGCTTAATGACAAAATCCAACATCTCTTTGTTTTATTTTGATTTCCAAAACTGTAGCTTTTAAAGGGCATGCTTGCCCACTCACCAGCTTTCTGGTTAATGCTGATGTATTCCAGGACCTTAGGGCTGACTTCCACACTGAGCTCAATCAAATAATTTACACTGCTTAACTGGATATTTAACTCAGTTAACTGGTAAGTGCTACCTTCCCACTAACACAATTGGAACCATCTCCTCTTTTCTAACTTGGGTATGAGAAGCAGAGGTTCTGCTAACCATGAAACTTGGATATAAGTTCTATCAACAAAGATACAGATGTCAGGAATAAGTGACACTGCCTGACACTGGGTGAAATAAAAATTTATGCCCATACCCAAGATTCCGACTGAGGTATAAAGCCTTATGCTTACTATGTTGAATGCCTGAAATAAAATATAAGTCATGATGTGTCTTGGGCTTCAAGAAAGAGGAAATTTACTAAATCATACTTATAAATGAGTAAGTTAAAAATTGAACAATACAAAATTTAATTGTTTACAACTGTGGTAAGACTTGAATATTTATTTTTAATAATCAGTGCTGTCATATTTTGCTTTCTATTACTATGATAAGTACCACGACCAGAAACATTTAGAGAGGAGAGGCTTTATTTCATCTTACAGCGTACAGTCCATTGGGAAGAGACGTCAGGGCAGGAACTCAAGGCAGGAACCTAGATGCAGGAACTGAAACAGAGACCATGGAGGAACACTGTTGTCTTGCTCCTGTGGCTCACTCAGTTTGCTTTCTTACTTAACTCAGAACCACCTGCCCAGGGGTGTCACCATCCACAGTAGAATGGTCCCAAGACATCAATCATTAATCAAGAAATTGTTCCACAGACATGCCCAAAGACCAAGCTAATTGGACGCATTTTCTTTCCAGGCGATTGCTTGGGTCAAGTTTTTTAAAAAAACTAATCAGCATATTATCTAAAGTTAATGTAAACTTATGTATTGTCTAAAGCCAATCAACGTGGTTCATTTATGAGAATCAAACTCTGAGGAATCAGGCACCAGGATTTCCTGTGTAACTGGGCATGAGGGCCACCACTGGTGAAGCATATCATTTACTCTCCACGCAAAGGCAGTGAGTGCCCTTTTAATTCTCTGGTGATGATACTCCAAACTTTATGTTACTCCAATGCTATGATAATCCTAACTTGGCCAAAAAGATTCAGTGTCCTCCCTGAAACAGGTTCTATAAAACCAGAAGCTGATATGCTTTGCTTTCTGGTGCCTGCCCAGGATCCAAGAAAGTCATGAAGCCATAACTGAGAAGTATCAAGTGCCTGGCATCACTCTCCTCCTTGTTCTCAGTGAACACTCTTAGCAGAGACAGTGTTTTACAGACTGTGACAAAGATGTTCTAAGCTATTCCGTGTCCAGCCTGAACTGTGACGTGATGCTCTGCTTTGTTTCCTCACAGGCTCCAGCCCTGCAAAATGAAACTGCAATGTCTGAAAGAAGCAATGCTTGGCCATTAAGGCCGTGTTTGAAGCTTGGCAGTAATAACTGGAAAAACCAGGCATCCAGCCATGGCCTGCACCACTCTGCCCAACTAGGAAGGCCTCTTGATGACCCATAATCTCTACCAGCCCTGGACCAGCAGAGCCCTTACTCACTTCTTGATTTCAGGACTCATTTGATCCTGAGTACCACATGCTGGTGAGCTGACACACTGTCTCCTGAATTTAAAGCCCTTCTTCCATTCAAGAAGCTGTCTTCACCAGGCTGTACCACCTGATTACACTTGCCCCATTGAAGAGTAGCAACTGACTGCTGCTTTCAGCTACAGGTCCTGAATCTTGCCTGGGCCAGCCCATTAGCCTGGCAACGATGATCCCTGTTCATCGTGAACTGTTTGTGGACTGTTTGCCCATGGGTCCTGGTCAAGTGCACTCACACTGAGATGCAAGTGTGAATCACAGAAGTGTGATCCCCAGCTTGTGTCATCCATGCAAGATACACCTGGGTCCTCAGACTTCTGATGGACGGGATTCAGGGAGAGATGAAGGACCAAGGAGAATGTGCCTTGGCAAACTTAACCAGAGAAAAATAGAGCCCTCTCCCAGCCCTCACTGAATCAGTTGTGACTGTGATTAATCATAATTTGCCATAGATTTGTCTCCGTATTACTAAAATAATGGCATCTTCATATTTACCACAGGTCTAATTTTCTCTGTGCTAAAAGACATTGCCTTTACTCAGAGACCAAAATATATACACTTTACATGGATTCTTGGCTAATGGAGAGCCTCTAACTCGAATCCATAAAAGTAGATCTTTCATTGTAAACAAGGTTCACTTGGATGCTGTTCTTCACCTTAAGGTTGTAGTGCCTGTGTGTATCACCCTTCCACCAAGACAACTGAGTTTTCCAGGGTCTATTCCATGCGAACAATCTCTGACCAATGAAATTCCCAAGCAGTTTATGAAACACACAAAGTCCTTGTGAACTTAGCTTTTGTAAGGATCTAGCACTTCACTGAATTCCGGGAATACAATGAGTAAGTCGGGTTCTTGCCCCGAGAAGCTTACATTCCAATGAGGAGGTCAGATAAATCAATCTAGTGAGTCTATCTCAGTGAGCTGATAGCCATGTGAACTGCCTTTCTGCTTCTTGACCCCAGGGAGCCTAGAATGACTCCTAGAGAATCTTCTAATATACAAAGTCAAAAGCCAGCATGCAGACATCCTGATCCCTCAGAGTCCCTGAAAGTAGTGACCCAGTGGGCTCTACTTGCTGAAGCATTGGTTCTAAGCTGCTGGACTTGCAAGCTAATTACATGTCTTGTCACAGAGCACTTTTCCCACTCTGAAACCAAGCTGAAAACATTCCTGCAGTAGCTTACAGGTGAAAATCAGACTGTGAAATTAGAAGACATGTCATCCTATGTGGGTCCCACTATTTACTATGACTGAGGGTAAATCCACTCTGTGGTCTTTGTCATCTGTCTTTGAAAAGTCAAAAATAAAAGCATTGTCTGCTGTTCCTACCTCACAAAGTCGTTGTGAGAGATGAAACTGTATGTGGAAGCACCTTGCTAGCTGTCAGCTTTGCATCACCATGGTTCTTCATCTTTACTATCAAATACAATACCAGCATTTGTCACAAGAACATACTCTTACCCAGTCTTCACCCTGCACAATGGAATGGCACAAAAGTCAGGTTTAAGGACATTTCCTCCTGGATATCTGGTTTCAACATGAAAATGCTTATGCTTTTCAGAATATCAGAGGCAAAGGAAAGGAGCCAGGCCAGGACCCCCATGTCATTCAGACACCCCACCATGAACACACAGCTACACATGAACCTGCCAGCCTCCTTCATGAAAGGCTATCCCTAGAGTTCATGGTAGAGAATTTGTCCTTAGTTCCAGAAACTCAGGCACACTGTGGAAGTTCATGGTGTCACCATGGCTACCCAAAGAGTCACCAACCTCTCTCATGGAGCACAGGTCTCCCAAAATAAAGTGAGGGATTATTTATTAACCTGTATAAAAAAAAATACAGCTGTTCATGGTTGCCTGAACTATTACAAATGGACTAACAGAGGAAATACCTAGCTATTAATTAAAGCAAGAATGTGGTGACATGTTTCTTTTATCATTTACGCCTCACAGCAACTTAGCTTTTAGCATCATGATTTTGTCTACTTCGTCTCTGTCCAACACACTGATGATAAAACGTGTTCCTGATTACATGTCTCAGATCTCTCTCTGTCTCTCTCTGTGTCTCTCTCTCTGTTTCTCTCTCTGTCTCTCTCTCTCTGTCTCTCTGTCTCTCTCTCTCTCTCTCTCTCTCTCTCTCTCACACACACACACACACACACACACACAAGCACAGGCACAAGTATACTCACAAACACAGGCACAAGAACAAATATACACACACAGCCACAAGCGTATACCCAGAGGCAAAGGCACATGAACACACACATCACATCACATAATAAAGCTGTGGAACACGGAGAAATGCCACCCATTTTCTTGTCTATCTTCATGGCCGAGCCTAACTGAACTTTATTTCTGATGACTTAATACGGACTCTGAACAGCTCATCTAGCTTCGGTTCAGTGTCGACGAATGTGTCCTAATCTACCCCAGAACACACCTGACTATTTCAGGCAGAAGTTCAAGTAGAAATCTTAGTCTGGTGACTCACTGATACCCAACCATCCTACATCAAAGGATTTCTCTCAAAATCCATGAGCCTTTCTAAAGTTTAGAACATAGTACAATGTTCCCCAAGAATGGCTTAACTTTTCTGTCAACATTATCTTAGACCAATACAATAATAGGTATGTACAAACGAGCTGATAGAATTGCTACCCAAAAGAATACAAACCTCTAACAGAAAACTTTCCATTGTAATTTTTCCTCAAGATCCAAGAGCAAGGAAGGAAGGTAAGGGGTTAAAAATATTCAGTCATGTTAATTTCTATTTTTAGTTTTTTTAAAAGAAAGCATAGAAAATAATCAACAATCTTCTCCTTGCTGTGTGAGATTAGCTAACCAAATACAATACTCAATGACTTGAAAAATTCTTAAGATGTTGAAACTGCAGCTTCAGCACCTAAAGTAAGTTGAAAATTTAAAACAATGTCTTCTATGATAGTTCATAATCACCACTCACTTTGGGAAGAAAGCCAGGCAGACTCAAAGCAGCAACCACCCAAGGTCAGAGGCACTGGGCCAAAGGACCCAGCAAAGAGCAAACCCAAGCCAGGAGGGAAAGCTGTCATTGAAATGGCAGCCCATGCTTATGAAACAAGACATTCTACAGGTCAGGGCCAGCTGTGGAAGAGCATCAGAGCCAAGCAGGAAGGCAAATTAAGGTGTTGCAACAGGTATCAGTGTGACAAAGACTAGGTAGAAGATGGCTTATCCACTCCACATAACATTACATCACAGTAGCCTTTCTTGTGACTTCCAGAGTTATGTCATAGTTCTTTCTCAGAAATTATCCCTCATTATTACTGATGTTGCTTAACATAGACAATCCAGAATAGAAAACCCTTCCTCACCCCAGACCTACATGTATATTTCTTTCTTTCTTTCTTTCTTTCTTTCTTTCTTTCTTTCTTTCTTTCTTTTTTTTTTTTTTGTTTTTTTTTTCATCTTGGCCAATGTAATCTTCTTTTCCAGAGATTTTTAATTTGTTCATAAATCTTTAATGTTATTTTATCAATAAAATTTTGTCAATAAATACTTCTCTGGTTGAACTCCAATTCCTTTATTAAGTTATGAAAACTCAGTATGTTTGAGCTTTTTTTGATTTATCATTTGCCCATACTTACTTTCTCTAGACTAGGGGAGAGACAAGATGTTCTAACATAGCTGACATGCAAGTGAGACTGAAGCAATTATGGTGAAACACAGGGAAGAGTCAGCACACAGAATTTCCAAGGCAACTAACAGTGAGCACTTCCATTGATTATCAATCTACAAATTGTAACTCAGATGTGATCAACCCTCCGTCTGCCCCAATGGGATGCAGAAATCATCCGGTGAGAGGTAGACATATGGGAGAGAAAAAATAATGAAGGCAGCATTTTGAAGGAAGGAGTAGTCAAGCAGGGCCCATGGCTGGCAAAAGTGACACACTTTCCAGGGAATTTGTGTTAGAAGCTCCAGCAACAGATGGAACACAGCCAATAGACACAGTGGTGAGAAGAAGCAGGACATCTCTGCAACTCGGGTCTGAATCCTGTATACTTACAAGCTAAGCGCTCACTACTTTTGGTAAAAGGCCTTATGGTTTTTAAGTTGATTATTCTAAATGATCCTGCTAAGGCTTGAATCAGTGTGATTGTATTGCAGACATTGCATGAAGAATAAAGAAACATAATCTACAGAGCAACATCAGAGACACAGCGACAGCCTCTGTAGTGTGAAACCTTGAAGTTACCAGAAGAGGGAAGTTGTTCTGTGCCCTGGCAGCTGCTGATGGATTAAGGCAATGCTTATAAGGAGATGCACGGGGAGGAGAAAGAGAGAGAAGAAGCTCGCTGTACAGGGATAGCTAAATAAACCACTTGAAGAAGAACACAGTTGCCGTTGCCTCATTCCTCAGGTCGGACGTGGGTACTGACACTTCCAGACTGGGCCTGAACACTGAGTAGATCCTGGGCAAGCAGATCCTGGGTGGAAGCTCTGGCCCAATCTCACAGAACCCAGAAGAAGCAGGCCTCCCAGGAGATCTAACCTGGACAGTATCTTAGGTAAGGAAACAGCAATGCCCACCCCAAACAGGGAGTAACTCGGACCCACTAGGATCCAGGAGTTCGCTCCAGGCCCTAAAGACTGGTTTCCTCCTGCTTGCATCTAAGCACTGAGCAGATCTTGGGCCCCAGCTTTAACCCCAGTAGTAACACTCACCCAACACAGTTCTAATACAACCAAAATAATAGGGAAGACAGGCTCCAGTCAGAGACAGGGCAGGTAACACTAAGGAGATCCTGATGGCAAAAGGCAAGTGCAAGAACATAAGCATCAGCAACCCAGGGTACTTAGCTTTATTAGAACCTAGTTCTCCCACACAAGAAAGTCCTGAATTTCCCATATCACTAGGAAAGCAAGATTCAGATTTAAAATCACTTCTAATGATGATGATAGAGGACTTTAAGAAGGACATAAATAACACTGTCAAAGAATTTGAGGAGAACACAGGTAAACAGGTAGAAGCCCTTAAAGAGGAAGCACAAAAATCCCTTAAAGAATTACAAGAGAACACAACCAAACAGGTGAAGGAATTGAACAAAACCATCCAGGACATAAAAAGGAAGTAGAAACAATCAAGAAATCACAAAGGGAGACTACCCTGGAGATAGAAAACCTAGGAAAGAAATTAGGAGTCATAGACACAAGCATCACCAACAGAATACAAGAGACAGAAGAGAGAATCTCAGGTGCAGAAGATACCATAGAAAATATTGACAAAACTGTCAAAGAAAACGCAAAATGTAAAAGTTCTTAACACAAAATATCCAGGAAATCCAGGACACAATGAGAAGAACAAACCTAAGGATAATAGGTATAGATGAGAGTGAAGATTCCCAACTTAAAAGGCCAATAAATATCTTCAACAAAATTATAGAAGAAAACTTCCCTAATCTAAAGAAAGAGATGCCCATAAACATACAAGAAGCCTATAGAAGCCAACCTTTCCTCTCCTAAGTTGCTTCTTGTCAGGTATTTGATCCTAATGTTGAGAAAAGCAACAAACATAGCTGTTTTGTTTTGTTTTTAATGCTTTCAATATACCAGTTCTCAATGAAGCTGTAGATTCAATACATAAAACAGGCAATGGAACGGACACTGTACATCTCTCCAAGAAGCAGAATGGCCAGAATTTCAATGTTATCAATGGCTGCAAAAGAATATATAGCACTTAGAAATATTAATTTGCACAGTAACAAGGATTTTGGTTTTGCAGTGCTGTCACGGGCACAACATATGCAAAACTTCTAGCTGTTAAACAGGTGTTAAACATCCTTACAATAACAGCAGATAAGGAGCCAGTAAAGGATGTTCACAAATACAGAATCACTCACACTTGCCACTGGCCAGTATTAACTCCAATTGGGATTTATGCCCCATCAGCTTTCCCTTGATCCTTGCCTTCCCACTCTAAACACCTCCAGCAGCTGGACGTCTGAAGGGGGATAGGACAGTCAGTGAGCACGAGCTGTTTCTGCAGGTGAAAGAGAAAGTTTGCACGTCTGCTAATTCAGTTACACTTGTTCATCGGTATCCATTTTGGAATACCTAGATAACACCTTTCCTTTTTGTCTTTATATCCATTCTCTGTGTCCTATGTATTTTTGCCTTTTATGTCCTTCTTCAGTCATTAAAAGGATGTTTGAGGAAGACAACTGAGCTCTGGATCTGGATGACTTATCTAAAACTTTCCTACAGTTTACATTTGCATCTCCAGGTTGAATTTTCTTTGCATAATCATGGATAATTTTATTGTTGCGTCATGAATTTCCTGCACTTACACTTGTATTTTTCTGTCAAGCATTACTCTCTTTTCTATAAAATCCAGAACTTCACTCTTATAACATTTATATTAGACTCATGATGTGTAAAATTCTTTGCTCATTTTAAGACAGGGTCTCATATGGGTCTCATGTATCCCAGGCTGGTCAGAACTCATGATCCTCATGTCTCTGTCCCCCAAATACTGAGATTACTTGGATGCCTGGCTAAAACTTGCTTTAAATATTTTCCCAGTTTGTCATTTACTTTTAACTTTCATGAATTCTGTGTATTAGAATCTTTATTGTTAAAAGTAGAAATAAATAATGAGATCCAGCCTATTCACAGAGTAGATATTATGTCAGATAAACAAAGAAACAAAAAATCTTAGGAATATTACAACCTAAACTAGTTAATTAGTTAGTTAGTTAGTTAGCTAGCTAGCTAGTTGTTAAGATGCTATGAGCAAGGATGAGCCCCAGATGGGCTCATATGCTTAGATACTTGGTCCCCAGTTGGTGAAACTGTATGGGAAGGATTAGGAGCTGTGGCCTTGTCAGAGAAGGTGTATCACTGGTGGCATGTTTTGAGGTTTCAAAAGACTGAGTAATTCCCAGTGTGCCTTTTTCTGTCTTCTGTTTGTGGGTCAAGATATGAGCTACTGGCCTGGAGAGATGGCTCAGTAGTAAAAAGCTCACACTGTTCTTATAGAGGACCTGAGTTCAGTACCCAACACTTACATATGGCAACTGCTTTTAACTCCAGTTGCAGAAATATCTGACACCTCTGTCCTTCAAGGGTGCTTGAGAGCACATACCCACATGCAGTCACATAACTAAAAAGCGTTTTAAAATATTTAAAGTAAGTTCAGGGGGAATGATTTAAGCTCTCAGCTGTTCCAGCCAGCATGCTTTGTTCTATCAGCATAGGCTCTAACCTTCGGAAACCACAAGCCCAATTAAGTGCTTGCATGGTTGGTTGGTTGGTTGGTTGGTTGGTTGGTTGGTTGGTTTGGTTATAAGTTGCCTTGATCAAGGTGTTTTATGACAGCCATAAGAAAATAACTAGTGTAGCTACTATACTATAGAATCTTCCAAGTGATTATGTAGACACATCCTTACATAACAGATTTCAATTAGAGGCTTACTTTACCTTCTAGAGGTCATTAGATTTCATAGTTTCCTATTCCAATGTCATGGTTTTTATATTAATTATTCCCTCTGAGTTTTTGTATGACATATTAGCTATGGGACAAACAATGTGTGGTGGTTTGAATGAGAATGGCCTTCATAGATTCCTAATATTTAAGTGCTTTGTCACCAGAGAGTGGGACTATTTAAAAGGATTAGAAGATGTGGCCTTGCTAGAGGTAGTGTGTTAAAGCAGGTGGACTTTTCAAAAAGCCTATTCCTAGCCCAGAATCTCTCTCTCTCTCTCTCTCTCTCTCTCTCTCTCTCTCTCTCTCTCTCTCTCTCTCTCCTGTCTGTGGACTCAGACTTAGAACCCTCAGCTACTTCTCCATCACTATGTCTGTCTGCATGCTGCCATGCATGCAGGAAGCCTTAGACTAAATCCCCAGCCATTGCATAAATCTGGTATGGTAGCACCTGAGAGGTAAAAACAGGATGTCAGAAGATCTGGGGTATCTTTGCCTACACAGTGAATGTGGGGATAGCTTGGGCTATGGTAGAGTTTGTTTCAAAAACTGAAATAAAAAGTATATCTACAAAGCCATGGCCAGTGCTACTGCTGCTTTCCAGAACCACATGCTCGAGGCAGAAGCTGTAGAGAAATTGAACTGGAAGATCCTGTCTCTTATCAGGTCCTTTGGTGCAAGATGCTGCTGCAGTGTAATCGTGACCAACAGTCATACTCAGCAGTGGTAACCAGGAGCTCTACTGCCAGCCAGACAAGCAAGATGTGCCCACTGGTACAGCAGTGACAGGTATGTTTTAAAAACAATGAACCACTTGCTTGTTGGAGTTGAGTTCTGAGGCTTCTCTACAGAAACAAATTCAATAGCCTACGAAAAGCCATGCTAGAGTGTTCCTCAGCCCTAGTGAGGCAGCTGTTAAGTGGACAGGGTGTACTTATAAAGTTACCTGGTTAATAACTGTATTTATATCCATGCAGTAGTGTGGCTGTCAGTTTGGCCAGAGATGATTATTGAATGCTCAGTCTCAAATCAATTATACCTCAATATCAATTCCTAAGAGGCTGAGGGAATGTTGTATGACAGAGGACACAAAGAATATGGAGGGCAGGTACATGGACGCTGCACTTGGTACCTCACAGCAGCAGCCTGTGCAAGACTTGTACGACACTGGGACTGTGGACATCCTATCAGAAATGAAGGAGGAGCTCTGAGATCCTAACTCTCCCTGAAGCTCTGCAGGCAGCTAACGGTAGTGGAGGAGGAGACAGTTTCTTCAGTAGCATAGTCACTGGGTGCCCATGCGCACAGGAAATAACCTCTCACCTGTGCTCCTGAAAGAAACTCTAATAAAGTTCCCTGAGTCTCACACTCACGAAGACACAAAAGTAGAAAGGGGGCAACTAAGAAAAATAAATGGGAAGAGGATGAAAATCAACCACTTTCTTGTTGGAGCTGAGTTGAGGCTTTCCACGTTAGATGAAGTGGGAAGAGGACAAAAGAGAAGAAGATATGGATTGAAATACATTATATACATGTATGAAGCGCCATAGTAAAATCTATTGTTATGTATAATTAATATATCTTAGTAATTTTTATGAAATGACAATTTTTAGTGAAAAGTAACACCTCCAAAAGCAGAACAAAATCTAGTTATCAGAGTGAAGAAAATAAATTAAAAGTAAAACGGAGCATGCACACTACCAAATATTTAAAGACAAGCAGCATTATGTTCCCTGTAACAAGTGATTTTGTAAGAGTGACTCATCCATTGTCTAAGTGTCTACTTTGGAGCAATGAAAAAATTTTGTACTGGCAGTAATCCAGAAATGAACTGCTGCCATGTACCCTTCACTGGCCACATAGCAAGAGACTGTCCTGTTTGTTAGTGCTTAGAGGGATGTGATTCCCTTTGAAGGGTAACTATTGAACTATTGAATGTCATCTGTGTTGATGTAGGACAGGATGCTGGCTAGGAGGGTAATGGCTCACCAATATCTCTACAGTTGGAGAGAAGTGTCAGCAGTGACCGTCACCAAGGACAGACATGGTAGGTTATTTTTAAATACTACTTCTCAAAAAAAGATAATAAGTCCAGCCATTGATGTGATCAGAATGTACAATTAGAAAAGCCACCTTGACACCTGCATCTATGGCAGCCAGAGGGCAGTACAGACTGGAAAGGGTGCAGAGGAGGCGTATCATACAATTTACCATACAAAATTCAAGATCCCGGAAGGGGAAATGAAAACCCCAAAACTCAAAGAAGACATTATTGGATTTGCCTGGACCTTCATATTCAGCTGAAATACCTAAGGCTCCAGAGGTACTCTCCATGGCTAACAGGAACTAACTTTCTTGATGCCATACAGAAACATAAGGTAAGATATCACACAAAACAGTAGTTTCTGTCAAGAAGGTGCACCCCATGTACTATATGAATCAAGAACTAGGATCAAGGCTAAGCACAGCCCACCTGAAAAAGTGTTGTTCTTATTTTGAAAGAAAAAAAAAAAAAAGCTTCACCCAAAATCCTGTAGCACCTTCAGATATCTAATGACAGGAATTCAGAATGCATATCCTACAGGAATCCTTAGGGGATAGACTGGGGAGTAGCATCACCTAAGCATGGGAAAGCAATTTAGTAGCACAGGGGAATCCTGTCACTTGGGTCTAATGTGTCGAAAGTACTAAGACTTTGCTAGAGTGTATTTCTTAATCTTAACAGAAGCATCCAACAACAGTAAATAATGTAGAAATGTCAAATGGTTGAAAAAAAGAGGGGCAGAGAGACTCTGGAAGGAGACATCCCCAACTGGATTTCATGCCAAAGAGTAGAGCCTCCAAGGAAATCCCAGAGAACACTTTCATAACTAAATAATTCAAGGTGACAGTATAGTGTGAGCATTGACATCGTAGGGTTTCACTTTTCTGTCTTTGTTGTCACTGGGGCAGATTTTGCTATGTAGCCTAAGCTTGCCTTAAAATTAAAATTGCTTCAGTCTCCCGAGTGCTGAGTTGGCTTGGCTCACCATGACCAGCCACAGACAATATTGATAAGCAGTGATCTTGCTAGTCTGAGCATCTTCAGGAGAGCAGCTGTAGATTGAGCTATTGACTCAGTGGCACCGCAAACACAGGCTTCCAGAAGAGTAGAGATCAGGTAGTGGGACATAAGATGAAAAGCAGACACCCTAACTGTGAAAATCTGTGGCAACAGGTTCTAAAGCCATTAAATATTGATGGTGTATGAAGATAGATGGCCAACATTCCCAAAGACATTCACATGCTGCTCTCCACTCTTATAAATGTCTGATATTTCACAGAAGACAGGGGAGCTGTTACTGTGAGTCTATCAGCATCTTGGTATGGGGAAAATATTTCGGATTGTCTGGCTATGCTTCTTATAATCACAAAGATTTGTATAAGAGAATGAGGGAGACAGAAGCTAAAGGCAGAAACAAGGCTATATCAACAAGGCAGTGGGCAGTGATCTGAAGGTGTGTGCTGCTGGCTCCAAACAGAAGAGTGCTGTAGTAGTCAGGATTCTCAAGAATAGCAGAATCTCTCTCTCTCTCTCTCTCTCTCTCTCTCTCTCTCTCTCTCTCTCTCTCTCTCTCTCTCTCTCTCACACACACACACACACACACACACACATCACTTTTTTGTTTGTTTGTTTTTTGAGACAGTTTGTGTAGCCCTTGCTGTCCTGGAACTCACTCTGTAGACCAGGCTGGCCTCGAACTCAGAAATCTGCCTGCCTCTGCCTCCCAAGTGCTGGGAATAAAGGCGTGCGCCACCACCGCCCAGCTACACACATCACTTTTATTTCCTCAGATGAAGTGATGAGATGAGAGTATTTCTTTCTTTGTTCTAATATCCATAGGCCTAGCTGGCAGCTTCTAACCTTCATACAATCTAGTCTTCCAAACTGATTGATTCAACCTGGCTTTTCTCAGATTCTGACTGAATTGCTCGGCTGTGTCCTTCTCAGTCTCTGACTTGTTCTGTCTTTACCTGTGTCTAGCTTGTTCTTTTTGCTGCCTGTCTTTGTAAAACTGTCCCCCCAAAACTGCAACACCTCTCTCTCTCTCTCTCTCTCTCTCTCTCTCTCTCTCTGCTGTTAAGCAGCCTCTCTTTCCAGTGTGAGTTGGGTGTTCCTATCTCTGGTTCATTCTGTCAAATCTTTCTCTGATTCATCACTTTGTCTACCCCTTAATTAGACATCAGTTTCAAACATGGCTGCTTCCTTTTTCAAACCAACCTTATCTTCATTGTTAGGGATCAAACACGTGTACTAAATGTATGCCTGTATTCCAGCCAGATCATACTATAATCCAGGGCATTTCTCAATTTCTGCTGGATCATAAAGACCTAAAGGGTCTTTGGATATGATCTCTTGCCACAGTAGCCATGTTGCTATATTAAAATCTAATATATATATATATATATATATATATATATATATATATATATATGTGTGTGTGTGTGTGTGTGTGTGTGTGTGTGTGTGTATAAAAAATAAATGTGACATATATATATGTATATATATACATATATACATATATAGGTATATATGTATATATATACATATATATATGTATACATATATGAATATGAAGTGATGAGATGTGTGGGGGGGAGGGTATTGGAATGATTTATAGACTGCAGTTTAGTAATCCAACAGTGGCTGGCTATGAATAGAATATCCAGCAATTCTGTAGTTGCTCAGTCCACAAGACTGAATGTCTCGGTTGGTCTTTAGTATATGCTGGAATCCCATGGAGGTAGGCTCCAATTCCTGTGGGAAAAAAATACATGTGCTAGCAAGGCAAGGGAAAGTAGGCAAAGAGACAAAGCTTTCTTCTTTTCTGTACTTATGTAGACTTTCAGCAGAAGGTGTGGCCTAGATTAAAGTTGTGTGTTTCCATCTCAATTAAAGGTGTGTGTCTTCCTGACTCAAGATGCAGATCAAAGGTATGTGTGTATGTGTGTGTGTGTGTGTGTGTGTGTGTGTGTGTGTGTGTGTGTGAGTGTGTGTGTGTTTTCAGTCCTCAAACGTCCAGACTAGAAGTGGATTTAACCACTTCCAACGAAGCAAAAAAAAAAAAAATCTCTCATAAGTCTACCCTATATTTCTGGATTGTAGTTCATTCCAGATGTAGTCATGTTGACAACCGAAAGTATCCATAACAACAATGTGCAACATCAAATACAGGTGACCTGGAAAAGCTGAAAGAGAAAAAAGGAAATCTATGTTCTGAGGCTCAGGAAGAAATATGTTCCTGCTCATATCTTGTCTTTGGCTAAGTGAAACTGAGTTGAAACTTCTAAAGTCCAGTATCTCTAAGGCAGTAAATTTGTTTGGTTTCAAGCTACTAGGCTTGCAGTAACTTATTGAATCAATGAACAAGACTAAAACAAGCCACTATTCAAATCAAACACTAATCTCATTGTTGCAATGAAGCTATCTCATAAATATAGTTTATATTTGCAATCAGGTGACCTGGAGGAAAGATGACTACTGTCAGTAAGGTATATTGGCTTCATCTAATCAGTTGAAAGGCTGAAAAGCAAAACTGGCAGATTCCAGAAAATAAAATATTCTTTCCCCAGCTCTAGAATCTGTAGCCTGCTGCCCTGCCTTATAGATTCATCCTTGGATATTTGTATTGTATGCACCAGTCTTTGAATAAGTGTACAGTAGTACAACTTCATTTATGTTTTGCTTCCTATAGCCTGCAATCTGCTATAGCCTGCAATCTGCAATCTGAAAGTGCTAAGTAGAAAGTTCTAGTAATAAATAATTTGTAAGTTTTAAATTGTGTTTTGTATGAAGTAAAAAGATGGATCAGTGGTTAAGATCACTCACTGTTCTTCCAAAGGACTAAGCTCAGTTCACAGCACCCATGTCAGGTTGCTTAGAATCATCTATAACTCCAGGTTCAGAGGATCTAATACCCTCTTCCATACTTAGCCAGCACCTGCACTCAGATACACATAAACCGACACATATGAATAATTTAAAAATAACACATAGTATATTGTTCGCAAAAACTGTTCCGCATGCCTCCCGTGCCCCCTTTTCACCCGTGGAAGAGAAACACGAGAGACGGAATTTGGGTATCACCACAGCGAGGCTTTACTCTGTATCACAGACATGAAAAGATGCGGAAGGGCCAAAGACAGGAAGAGGCACAGCTAAAATACACCCTAGAGTGACGTATTCACTTCTGATTGGCTGTTCACTCATCACCCAATATTACGCCTCGGGATTGGCCAGTGACTTTGGCGGGCTTTCTGCCTTTGCAGCTGCGCAGTTAATTGTTTACTAGTGGGAAGGACACGATGTCCGCGCCATCTTGGAATGGCGGATTATACCACCGCTAACAGCGGCTTCCTACAAAAAACATGATGAAATATCATAGCATGCCTTTACTTCCAGTCTGGAATATAAACAATCCCTCTGTCCAGCCCGATCAGTTACCCATCTGGATTATGAACTGTCTTGGTACCATAGTCCTACAGTGCTTATGCTCAAGGGGTCCTGATTTTACTTAAATCAATGCCAACGTACAAGAGTAGCAGTATGAAGGACACACTGGTGTATAGAACAGGGAGAGCTGGTTAGCCTCACTGAGTGGCAACACCACAGCATATAATGGAAAAACACAACCAGGTGGTGGTGGTGCATGCCTATAATCCCAGCACTCAGGAGCCAAAGCCATATGTATGTATATGTAATCTGACATATAGGACTCAGTACTTCTCATAAGTTCAGACACACATTGTGGTATATCTGCATATATGAGATGACAACTGTATATTTTTAAAATGTCTTTGTGGTTCTCTTTCCCTACTTAACCCCAACTTAAGTGCTTGTTGTAATACTAACAGGGGAGAAACTCCAATACTTCACAGGGGTATTTCTTAATTATTATAATCAAAAAAGACAAAAAAAAGTGGCCAGAACGAAAGGCTATGGACAAAAAGCATAAACTAACTAATAATAATAATAAAAAACAGTTCGCTAATCTTTTCCTAGTTGACTAAATCAATACAGAACCCAGACTTCATGAAGAATCATTGAATGGATAGATAGGTGCCAGGCATACCTGAGAAACAAAATCACTGAGCCGCCAGAAAAACCAAAACGCTATTATTAATTCTTTGGAACATAAAGGTCCTGCTGGTAAGCAAAATCCCACTTGTGCTCCCACAACTACAGGCTCAATGTATCCAACTGTGGTCCCTTTCGACACCCTAAGTACATCAGGTGGACGGCACTGTGATCTAAACATAACTGATCTTCCAGGAAAATCATGGATAGAAAATTTTGTTTCTGTGTAGCCACATTAACTGGTAATGTGACCTTTAAGAAGCAAGACCTACAAAGTTTCTTAGACAATTGGGATAAGGACATAGATGAGTTTTGGACAGTTTATATGGGACCACAAGTTAATTTCAATAAAAAACTAGTGATCAGGAGCATCCCACACATACATTCTCCAGCTTCCTAACTTGCCACATGACTATATCCTTTCACAGAACTCTTGCTATAATGATGCCAAGATTGACCAGAGACAAGCCACGCTCACACCACACCACTGAATCTCTAGAACTGCCAAATAAGTAAACTTCTTTTTTCCTCTTTTAAATTTTTATTTGAAATATTTTTTCATATATTTTGAACATGTGCTTTGCTTTGTCTTAATTCCTTCCATATTCTTTCTACCTCCATACTCAACCAACTTCATGATCTATCTATCTATCTATCTATCTATCTATCTATCTATCATCTATCTATTTGTCTCCCTCTTTCTGAATAAAAAAAATGACATATACCCAAAAATGAAAATCAAAACAAACTTTTAAAAAAGTCAATAAAACAAGAGGAAAATTCCAAATAAAACAACAGAGAGAGACAGAGCGGGCGGGAGGGGGGGAATTGTACAGTGGCCTGTACATGGGCCTGCTTTGTAGTATGGACAATATAGTTAATGACACTTGATTGAAGAAAACTGATATTCCCTTTCCCTCTAGGTATCAACTGCAAATTGTAAATAGCTTCTTGGTTAGGAGAAAGACTTTGTGACCACTTCCCTTCATCAGTGCTAGAATTTTGTCCAACTTGAAGTAAACATACAATTCTAAAAAGATGAAATACAAGTGCCTAAGAAACACTTTTAAAATGATGAAGCATCTTTAGTCATCGGAAAGCTACAAATTAAAACTACGCTGAGATTTCACCTTACTCCAGTCAGAGTGACCAAGATCGATAAAACAAATGACGGCAGATGCTGGTGAGGATGCTGGGAAAGGGAAAGTCCCATCCTTTCATTTCTGGGGAGAGTGCAAACTGGTACAGCCACTATAGAAATCAATGTACAGGTTCTTCAAAAGGTTGAAGCTTGATCTACCAAAAGATCCAGCTACATCACTCTTGGGCGTATACCCAAAGGACTTTGTATCTTACTACAGAGTGACATTTTGTGGCTGCTACCTTTGTAAGAGACAGAAATGGGAAGAAGTCTAGATTTCTTCCAACACATGAATGGATAATGAAAATGTTACCACATGTTTAAACAATGGAATATATTTAGCTGGCTAGAAAAAAATGAAATTATGAAAATTGCAGATAAATTGACAGAGGTAGGAAACAGTCATCTTGAGTGAAATAACCAATCCCCCTAAAGACAAATGTTGCATATTATCTTTTATATGGCTGATGGTAGCTTTTAAACTTTATATATGTGTGTTTCAATCCAAATAACCACAGAGATTAGGTAGCTAGTAAGGGACCAGTCATGGAGAAGGAAATCTTTCAAGTAAGGGAAAATAGAACGTAGTATTATAAAGAGATAGAAAGGCAGTAAGGCACAATAACTATAAGCATTTAACAGTAGCATGCATATCTTGGTGGTAAGCACTAGCTCTCTACTTGAACTTAAGACCTGCTTAATAAGAGGGAAACCATGCCTGATTCTGGAAACCTAGCCAAATGCTGGGGAAGTCATGGATCTTGGGGAAGAATCTACAATGGCCACTTTACTAAACCAGCATAATCCCCAACTACATTTTAAATATTTAGCCTTATACCCACAGAGGAATGTAGTCCTCACCCCTCATCCAAAAAAAAAAAAAAATGTGACAGATGGAGACCACCATAGAAAATCACAATCAATCAAAATGCAAAGTTGTGGAGCCTAGTTCTAGTAGATGGATTTACAAAAGAACCCCCACATCTAAGGTTCAAGTAACTCTATGGAAGAGAGAGGTCATGCTTTGAGATTGTGTCTCTTAATAATGTCAGAAGCTACACTCATAAAGTCTCACCAATATGACTGCCCAAATGTGAGCTGAACAAGGATTACATTAGTGAACATGACCAAGAGGCCCGGGAAAGCCCACAAGACTTTAATCCTACACAAAGAACAAACTAGAGCCAACTAAGGGATGCTGAGAGGAGAGAAACAGTGTCCGTCATGGAAACGTACACCAGCATGTTATCCAACACCAAACGGTCAACCCTGATAACATAGGTAAAAGTAACATTCTATAGACTGACACAGTTAGGAAAGCGTGTGTGTGTGTGTGTGTGTGTGTGTGTGTGTGTGTGTGTGCATGTAACAACAATTAACTTTAAAAGTTGGTGGCATAAATTTTAGAGAAAGGATGGGTATAGGAGATAGTAGGTTTGGAAGGAGGAAAGAGAAAAGGGAAATGATTTAATTATATTATAATCTTTAAAAGAAAACTTTAAAACTGAGATAAGCGGGTAAAGTAGCATAGGAGGATTAAAATGGGGGTATGGATGGGAAGGCAAAGTAAAGGAGGGGTAATGGGGAGGGGCAACAAACAATAAAGGCCTTTTGAAAAAACATATGAAAATCTACTACTGTAGATGCTTTCTAAATTATATATATATATATATATATATATATATATATATATATATATATATGAAGTGTACTTGAATAGAGTCACTATGTAATAGGGGATACAGCACTCTAACTAGACATCTTAAGTCAACAAGTAAAACCTCTAGTGCCAGAAATGGGTTGGGTACATCTTGTCAAATCATTGGCCAAAAAGGCCCCACAGACCACCACTACCCACAAGCATCATAGGTTACTGCCAAAGCTATTGCTTACTTTTCATAACCTGATGGTAAGGCCCTATTGCAGAAGACAACCGTCACTTATGTAAGCAAACATGGAGAGATAGATGAACTTGCTGCCCAGTGAAGTTTCATCTCTGTGGACTATATCATTCACGGTGCTGGAAGGTACTGTGCGTGCTATCAGAGAAGAGACGTGATCATCAGTTTCACTTAACCACAAGCCTGGTGCCCTGCAACAGAGATCTGCCTGCAAGATACACCAGTACAACAGTAGCACAAACAGCATGGTAGTAAATAACTACCTTGTAAAATGGATTTAAGGCCGAGAAATAGAACCCATACCTGGCTAAAGTGGCCAAGAACCTGCAACTAGATAGGTAGATAGACTTATTACTTATTATTAAACTTCTTACTATTTTTTTTTTTTTTTGGCTAAAGGAACATAGCAATAAAATGATGTCTAAGGACATACCAATAGATCTGTGCCTCCCTCAGCTCACATCATAGAAGCTCCTTCTTGCAGGAGATGGGAACTGCGTGACTCACAACTGGACAATACCTGGAAAGTAAATGACTTTGGAACACTCAACCTCAATGGGACGTTGTTAACAAACCTCTCCCCACAGGCCTCTTGAATCTATAAGAAAGAGGAGGCAGAAAGATTCTAAGAGCCAGAAGTGGTAGGCAACTCAAAGGAAAGCATCTTCCAGATACAACAGGACTGATACAAACTCAGAGACTGTGACAGTGTGCACAAGGCCTGAACAGGTTAAAAGATTTTCTTTATAAAAAAGTCATCCTTGCCTATTTTTATCACCATAGCAGAAAACTGACTAACACGGGTGGATGTCTTTAGGAAGTTTCAGAAACCTTATGACTGCTCCCTAACCTTTTAATGAAATGCCAAACTGGCAGTAAACAAAAAGTTAAAGCTTCCAAAGGTGTCTCTTCTCCAAGAGAGTAAATCAGAAAATGCTTCATGTCCTAGATAGAATGATGGAGATTTTCTTCTTCATTCTCAAACGTATGAGCTACTAATGGATAAATGAAGATCACTCTTTACCCCGTGCCTGATTACTTGGTCACTCAGACACCTGAGAATACTAGATGGATCATAGACGATAACACTTCTCATGAAGCTAATGATCTGGTGAGGTTATCAAAAGGGACTATCAGAAGTTAACATTTTCTTGGCTTTAGCAATGACACGTGTTCCTGGTCTTGACAATAATGTTAATATTATGTCTCAATATAGTTCTCATTATAAAGGATCTTGATACCCAGAGCCTTTTATCAAAGGTTAGTGGTCCATTCTATTAACTGTCACTTTAATTGCACTCAAGGAGGAGAAAGTAGATATAAGGACACTCTCAGGATTCATGTGCTGGACAGAAAGTGAGAGGTTAACCCTACAAAGATTCAGGATCTTGTCAAGTTGGTGATGTTTCAGAATTTTGCTTGTGGCATGTGAAGATTCTGTCAAAGAAACAGGGAAGCCCTTCCTCCTTGCTCACTTTGATACTTGGTAGGTATGTTTATTAACCCTGGCTGGATGCTGAAAACACATTCCACATTCAGATATTAAAATCACAGAGTCACTTATCAGTCGACCCAGGTAGAAACTAGTTTTGAGTAAAAGTTTGCAGCAAACTTTAACCACAGCTACAAGCATCTTCGTCACATAGCGCGTGATCCAGAAGACCCCATGTTGCTAGAGGATTTGTATAGTTTTAGAATCTATGGTCTTTTGCACACTCCTGTCTTAGAAAAGACCTGTACAAAGCCATGCTGTCTACATCAGACAGCTACCCATCATTCCCACAGTGGATCCTGGTGTGCTAGTGTGCCTAAGAGGAGACCGAGCTGTAAGGTGAGTGGCAGTCACTTTGCAACAGGAACTACTTACTTTGATCTGGATGCCAAGTCAAGTCATAAGTTTGAGGAAGAGGGCACAATAATAATTTGGTACATTGTGGAAATAGTATATTCCAGATCAAAATGAGTAAATTGAGAAGCATGAGCAAGTTACACAAGCAGATGCTCTGCTCATTCCATTATTTAGTTACATCAATGTCTAAATGTTAGCTGGCTACCAGAGGAGAAACAGAAGGAAATGTTAGGGCGTGGTTTGGGGATGGCATGACTTGTCATGTTTCAAGGTGACAGAGGCCTCTTGTGAATTACAATCTGGCTCAGTGCTGTAATGGAAAGTAGAGGGGATATCCTGTATGGTTAGCATTGTTACAAGCTTCATGCAAAGAGGAAAGTAGCCTAATGGTAAGACTGCATGAAAATTCCTTGGCAGTACCTGACCAATCAGGGGCCTGTAAACCGCAACACTGAAAGAGTCAGGACAAGAAGGTATGAGGACATTGCATAGAAGGACATGTAGGCACCAGCATGAAGTGAGTGGCTTTGTGTCTCCTACAAATATTTCTAGAGCACCTCTCCATGCACTGATTAAATAGGCAATAAAGATTACTCACCTCCGGTGAAAGGCAGCCAGCTTCCCTGATGAGGCTCACATAATAGACCCCAGAACAGAATGCCTTCCTAGCCAGGATGCAGGGAGACAGATGGATAAATATTAAACAGTCACACTAGTAATTATTTGATAATGGTAACCAATACTAAAGAAAATAAATATAATGAACCACAAGAGCGACACTGCAGTCGGATATTTCTACCGGAGTTGGGGTTGTTCCCTTGAAAGCTGAGTAGAAGATAGTGAGGAAAGCTAGGAACGAACAGGCAAGAAAACAAGAGTGCACACGTGATGGTTCTAGGTAGGGAAGGTGTTTGGTGCAGATAGGCAAATAAGGTGAGAGTGACCCAACATTCCTTTAAAAGAGTGTTGTTCTCTTATGAAGCCACAATGTAGCCTTCAAAACTAGGAAAAGAAATGTCACGCATTTCTCTGGTAAGTTTTGTTAGTTTTCCAACAGTGTGGCCTAATACAGAAGGTCCACCTTGGAATCAGGCCTCAACTGTGTTATCAGGCTCCTTCATCCTCTGGTAGCCAAGGAAGGTTGGTGACATGTTGGAATCTTGACAGTTTTAATGGTTATACGCTTACTGTTTTCTACAGTGCGCCCCAGTTAGGGTTGGATTAATGTTTTCTCTCAATTGGATTATGGACAGGCATTTTGGATAACACCATCATAGAAACGAACTGGAGCCAGCATCCTAACAGATACCAAATCAGTTCATTTCTATTTTTACTAGCAATGTGAACTTCAGTCGTGTAATTAAGCCAATATTAAAGTCCTGAGGGATAGGGTTAGCTTTTGTTCTTCAAGTACCACATTGCAAGTAGTATTTATCAAACATTCAGTGAACTCATTTACTCTGTCCATATTAATAATTGATAGATCCCATTTTGCAAAAGTTTAGGTAATTTGTCATTACTCTTACTTATCTTGATACTGAAATTGTGTTGTGGATTGTGGAAAGCTGCTTTCAGCCGACTTCTGTGATCTTCTGTCATGTCTTCATCATTCTCTGAGTGCTCCCTTATTGTTAGAGAGAGAGAGAGAGAGAGAGAGAGAGAGAGAGAGAGAGAGAGAGAGAGAGAGTCTGTGTGTAAGTAAGTTTGTGTGTATGTGTGTGGGAGTGTATGAGTGAGTATGTATGTAAATGTATGTGTGTATGTGTGCCTATGTGAGTGTGTGAGTGAGTGTGTGTATGTTGTGAATGTGTGTGGATGCATGTGTATGTGTATATTGTGAATGTGTGTTTGTATGTGAGTGTGTTATCAGTGTGTATGTGTATATGTGAGTGTGCGTACATGCATTCGAGCACATGTGCATGTGTTTCCTGTCTTATTCTGGAAACTTAGTCTTCCAAGAACCCTGGATCCAGTTTGGAAACTTCAAGTCTGATTGGGTATGTTCATGGCTGATGTCAGGCTCTGAGAGTAAAAGGATTACACATAGAAATACATCTAGGTGTTCTTATCACACCCTTATCTGTATCTATTTATATGGCTTTTATTCATGTGTATTCAAAATTTTAAATTCAAATAAAAATCTCAAATTTTAACCCAAGCTCTTTGTAAATTTATATATTTATAACTAGAACTCTGATAGTGATAAGTCTCTGACACTTTTGTCAATTATTGTTTTTCTACTCATTTTTTTTTTTGTAAGTAATCTGGTGTCCCCACACAGTGAAGGTTTCAAGCTGAGCTGCTATTGCACCATCCAGCACCCATGAATATTCACTCCACTCCATGTTCTGACACCCCAATCCAAAACCGCCCCCGGGACACTCTGTCCACATCCAGCAGGCCCCAATCCCAGGTACACACTCCTGCCTATCTTCCTCAGCCAATGCAAAGGAGAAGGAGAAAGGGAAGAGAAGCGGATCCTTAGATAAGGGCCAAAGAAACATCACACCACTAATTACAGAACACACAGTCCCTAGAAGTCCTAACGCAATCCACTTCTTTACACAAAAATTGAGATTTGCTCTTTAAAACGAAATTATCCTAGTGAGTGTTATGTAAATCTGATCAATTAAGACCAATGGTATAAAAAGTGTTGACAAACATTTGTCAATAGTCCTTAAATCTGTCTGAGCATAAAGGAAAATGAGTATTTTGAATTTTTGTGGAGGTCAAATTTAAAATGTAAATAAAATGTCAGGAGGACAGGAATCCAAGGAAAATTTGAGCGACCTGTGCATTTAATACTGACATCTTGTGAAAATCTTCTACCTTTCAGCTAACAGTTCAGAGAAGTCATCAAATGAAGAACAAAGTTTTCATGGCTACCCAATTTTTACAGGGTCTGGCTGCTCAGCGTGCCTTTCATACACAAATGGTGATGTTGGGTCCCTCCTTTACTGGAAAGTCTGGCTTTTCAGCTTGTGCCTGACAGTTAGTGCTGGTTGACTTCAACAGTACCCAGGCCAATCTCCAAAAATACAGAAGAATGCTGTACCTTCCAAATAAAGACATTACCTTTTTCTTTATTGTCATCGATAGTTGTCCTTTAGGTTTGGGGTGCTTCTCGATTTGCCTGTCTATTCCTGTCTGTCATTAGAGTATTTACTTCCTCAGAGCTTAAAGTCTTTAAAAAAGGGGGGGGGAGGGGCTCCTCTGATCTTCTGTCAGTATTGGAAGGCCCGGGACTATTCTTTATACAGTAGTAAATGGGCACACTTGAAGTAGAGAAACAGGTGAAGGCTGTTGAACTCTCTTCTGTCCTTCTCTGTCTTGTTGAGATATGAACACTAGTTTACTCCAGCCTCTGAAATCCTTCGCACAAGGAGCTCCAGATGGCAGGTTGGATCAAGTCCCTGCTAGCGGAACATTTCGACGGCACTGGACCCTGCAAAGACAGGTTCCAGGGAGCTTTCTGCAGTACCATCTGCCGGAAGACGAAAGTCCTCCCTAAGATAGCAACCACCCTGAAAATCGAAAGCACCAGCCACAGTTGCCACCCACTCTGGTGCCGCGGGGACGAAGAGAGCCCCAAGCTGGAGAGCACTAGGAGCAAGCTGGGGCGTGTCCCGAGCCAGGAAGTTTCTGATTGGCTCTTTCTGGTAAACTACTAGGCTGAGGGCTAAAGAGGTAGGAGGGGAGCGGTTTATAGAGGGGGTGAACACCCTAACTAAACAGAGCGGGACAGGTGGGTTTGACTTTGGTTTCTGGGCGTTTGCGCAAGAAGCCACGCGCACTAGTAAACCCGGGCCTCCCGAGGCAGCAGTTTCAAAATGCCCAGAATCACAAAGAACTCAAGGACCTTTTGCACTAATTCCAGCAGAGCCTTTGGCTCTGTGTTTATGAGTCCTACGCTGTGCTGTGAGTGTTGAAACTGTTTGCATGACTTCTTACGATATCTCACCCCTAGCACTGTACCCTCTGCGAAGGGCTTTTGCAGACTGAGACCCTAACAGACGCTGAGGAACCCACTCCAAGGCGCCTGGAGCAGTCTCGATTTCGATATGTCATAACTATACCGCAGCTTTACTTTCCATAAAAAAAAAAAAAAAAAAAAAAAAAAAAAAAAAGACGAAGAAGAAGACTACATAAAGAATCCAAGTACGATGTGGACCAAGAGATGAAGACGAAGTAAAAATTAAGAAATACGTTTCCAGAAGCGAATGGTTTTCACCTCATTCTGATTTTTAATTAGATGCATCTTAACACTTCTACAAATTAAATATACAATAAGTAAGAACTTTTTACACACCTCTCTGTATGTATTTCTGTCACATTGCACATGAGCGATTTTACGAGTTTCTTGAGAGCTGTGATCCAGGCTTGGAGGGACCTCAGGACAGGCTGGTTTCTCTAGGTTGGTGCCCAGAGGCTCCAGCCGGGTCCAGCCTGGCCCCAGGAGCCGCCTACCCTGGCTCCAGTCTGAGCTGGGGCCACTCGGACACCAGCCGAGAGCCCGCTCCTCCCCCACTGCCGGCACTCTAGCCGCCAGGGAGGTGACACCCTCAGGAGTCGAATTACAGCCCCCCCTGCAATTAACATATGAATTTCCAGAACTGACTAGAGGGAGAAGGGGAATTTCTTTCTTTCTTTCTTTCTTTCTTTCTTTCTTTCTTTCTTTCTTTCTTTCTTTCTTTCTTTCTTTCTTTCTTTCTTTCTTTCTCTCTTTCTTTTTTTTTTCTTTTCTTTTCTTTCCAGAGCGGGAGCTGGAGTCCTCGGCACACAGTAACTTTTCTCCGGGTGTAAAAACTCTTTGATTGGCTCCTCGCACGCGCCTGCCCGCCCCCTTCTTTGACTGAGCAGACACGCGACTGGCGCAAGGAGGGGGCTGGGGGGGGAGCCGGGGGAGATACACTGGCGCGTGCCGCTTTTTAAAGGGGCGCAGCGCCTTCAGCAACCGGAGAAGCTTCGTTGCACGCGACCTGGTGTGCGATCTCCGAGTGAGAGGGGGAGGGTCAGAGGAGGGAAAAAAAAAATCAGACCTTGCAGAAGAGGCTAGGAAGGTTTTTGTTGTTGTTGTTCAGGGCTTTTCCCCTTCGTTGAACTGGGTTGCCAGCACCTCCTCTAACACGGCACCTCCGAGCCATTGCAGTGCGATGTCCCGCCTGCTGCATGCAGAAGAGTGGGCTGAGGTAAAAGAGTTGGGGGACCACCATCGCCATCCCCAGCCGCACCACATCCCGCAACTGACGCCACAGCCACCTGCTACCCTGCAGGCAAGAGACCATCCTGTCTACCCGGCAGAACTGTCCCTCCTGGACAGCACCGACCCACGCGCCTGGCTGACTCCCACTTTGCAGGGCCTCTGCACGGCACGCGCCGCCCAATATCTGCTGCATTCTCCCGAGCTGGGTGCCTCCGAGGCCACGGCGTCCCGGGACGAGGCTGACGGCCAGGGTGAGCTGGTAAGGAGGAGCGGCTGCGGTGGCCTCAGCAAGAGCCCCGGGCCCGTGAAAGTGCGGGAACAGCTGTGCAAGCTGAAGGGAGGGGTTGTAGTGGACGAGCTGGGCTGCAGCCGCCAGCGAGCCCCTTCCAGCAAACAGGTGAATGGGGTACAGAAGCAACGGCGTCTGGCAGCAAATGCAAGGGAGCGGCGCAGGATGCATGGGCTGAACCACGCCTTCGACCAGCTGCGCAACGTTATCCCGTCCTTCAACAACGACAAGAAGCTGTCCAAATATGAGACCCTGCAGATGGCTCAGATCTACATCAACGCTCTGTCGGAGTTGCTGCAGACTCCCAGTGTTGGAGAGCAGCCACCACCTCAGGCAGCCTCCTGCAAAAATGACCACCACCACCTTCGCGCCACCTCCTCCTATGAAGGAGGTGCGAGCGCCTCTGCGGTAGCTGGGGCTCAGCCAGCCCCGGGAGGGGGCCCGAGACCTACCCAGCCCGGGGCTTGCCGGACTCGCTTCTCTGCCCCAGCTTCCTCTGGGGGTTACTCGGTGCAGCTGGACGCTTTGCACTTCTCAGCTTTCGAGGACCGGGCCCTAACAGCGATGATGGCACAGAAGGACCTGTCACCTTCGCTGCCCGGAGGCATCCTGCAGCCAGTACAGGAGGACAGCAGCAAAACATCTCCCAGGTCCCACAGAAGTGACGGAGAGTTTTCCCCTCACTCTCATTACAGTGACTCTGATGAGGCCAGTTAGGAAGGCAACAGCTCCCTGAAAACTGAGACAACCAAATGCCCTTCCCAGAGCGCGGGAAGCTCCGCGACAAATATCCCTGCACCCTTTAATTTTTGCTCTGCGGTGATCATTGCTAGCGACCACGCGACTTCGGAAGGCTGCGGCTTCTCCAGCCCCCATTCCTCCTAACCTGCTTCCTCTGTGTGTAGATATGGTATCGTTATATGTAACTTTACGTGGCATCTTTTCATACTCCATGCTGCCAATATGCTGCTAAATTGTCGTATCTCTGTCTCTGGTCTGGCTTTCACTTATTTTATACATTGGGCGTTCATCCCAGTGTGTTGCGCTCACTCACAAATAAGGGAGTTAGTCTTCGAGGTTGTTTCCCTAACCGCTTGAGACCCGCATTCGGTGCTTTACTAAACACGGACTATTGAGTTGTTAAAATGCAGGGGCAGATAAGAGTATCTGTAGAGCTTAAACACCGAGAGTGTCCATCGGACCCAGGACACAAGCGCTTCATCGCTAGCTGCTGTGCCGCCTTGAAGAAACTCAACTGCCAATTGCAGACCAACTTTTGATTTTAAAACAGCCACTCATAATCATTAAACTCTTTGCAAATGTTTGTTTTTGCAAATGAAAATTTTAAAAAAACATGTAGTGTCAAAGGCATTTGCTCAATTTTATTTTGCTTTGTTAACATTAGAAAAGTTATTTATTATTTCGTATTTGGACACATTTCTACTTATTTGCTTTTTTTACATTTTCTACTTGAGATCATTTTATTTTGATTTAGCAAATCCAGTTGCCATTGCTTTATGTATGTATGCTCTTTTACAAATGATAAAATAAACTTGAAAAATCTTTTTAGTTGTCATGTGTTCTATTCCAGTAAAAGATTAAAAATAATTTGTAAGTGATCTTGTAGAAATTATGAGATTTGCTGTTTTGAAGAATGTTGCAAACCTAGTGCCTTCCGGTAGCATTGGATGCACAATAAATTGTGAGATCACACCTACCCAGCTTTGGATTATGGTTTGCCTTTGGGTGGCCAGGATCTTTCAGTGTCCTCACTTCTCAACAGACTCAACAATCTCCAGGAGATGCCAGTGCCCTCTGTCTCCATGGCTCTGGTCCATGCTGGTTAATATCACTGAGGTTACCTATTTACACTCAGAAAAATTGGCTGAAAACTTTTCAGGTACACAATAAAACTCCTGAGGGAGAGATATCTACAAAAAGGGAAGGGTGCAATGGAAAAGAACTTGGTGGAAAAGATAGGTTGGCAACCATTGTTTCAACAACAAGAAGCTAGAAGCTCGGCTGTTGCTTTACTATTGCTGACTGCCAATGAAGAGTTTTCTTTTCAAACACACTTCTTCCAACACAAAGCTAGCATTTGCCTTGAATTCCCCCCCCCCCGCCCCCCAGAACAAACCAGACCAGTACATTCTAAGTCAGCTGCAGAAACTTAAGTGACCTATGACACTCATCCCAGGTGTCCATATGGGGTAGAAATCTATTGTGGGATCTCGGGATCTGAGATCTTAGGAAAACTAATGCAGAGTGTGTAGAGAGTAGAAATTGGGACTTTTACAATGTATTTGATTGGCTAATTGAGGCGTAGCACTATTCACTAAACTCAAGTGCCCGGGTAAGCATCTCTGAATTTGAGGGGTAGGCTATCAGCAAGTTCATTGTCTTTGTCATAACAAAATGAGTGTACCCCACAAAATAAGGGGAGTTAGTTTGCTATTTCTCTTATCCTACTCTGTCATCACCTTAGTACAAGGAAAACTTCACAGATTGCAGCTGAAAAAAAAAAAAAAAAAAAAAAAAGCGCTGCCCCAGGAAGCACTGGTTTTCTTCCATTGTGGAAGAATTGCAGAGAATTGCAGAACTCTTTGCTGACCACTTAAGGTATGGTGACTTTCTGTAGAAGACTGTCTAGGGAAGTTTATCAGAGAAGTGCACAGTGGCTAGGAACACTTTTTGGGAAAGGAACAATGCACCTGCCCTTAGATAACCCACTAGGACAAGCAGCGGGAATCTTTATGTTGCTGAAAAGCATAACAATAATAAAAAGCCAAACAATTGCTTTGGACACATTTTCATTTCTCTCTTACTAAGCAAACCACATAAAAACAGATGAACAAGACCAGAGAGCCAGCTCTTACATATTTTCATATTATTCGGCTTGGTGTGGTCTTTCCTATGTGTGTGTGTGTGTCAGTGTGGGAGTGGTGACTGGTATTCTTTTACAAGCTGAAAATATGAGAAAGAAAGGGGGGAAAGTTCTTTTCCTCCCAAAGAAAACAACCAATTTTTTAAAACCACCCATGTATACTTTGTGTTAACCAACAAGGAAAAAGATTTCATCAACGTCATTTTCTTTGACTCTGAGAAAACACAAACAGCAGGGGAAGCACCCTCCCTCCGTACCAGAGTTTATAGATAATGAAATGGCAGCTGACTCTACAGTCAGAAAACACCAATATCCGCGGCTGTACATGATGCTCCTGATCACCAGATCAGGGAGCCCATCTGCAAATTTCTTCTTCAGCAAAAATGAATGGTTGGGAGTTGAGTCTGTCGAAAGGTCCAGATGGAAGTTTGCTGCCACGGTGAGCAGAAATTCCAGTTCACCTCTCTGAGGAAGTTCTGTTTGCCTCTTCTCAGGGAGAAAACAATCATACCAGAATGTCAAACTTTAATTCTATATCGTGTTGATGAAAAGGCAACAGAGAATTCTTCTAGCTCACCCAGGTGAGAACAAAGTCAGACTATTTTGTGGCATATTGTGTGCTCAACGTTCAAATTAAAACTTTAACCTTGTTTTTTCATCTCATTTCTTTCTCTCTCCTTTCTTCTTTCTTTCTTTCTTTCTTTCTTTCTTTCTTTCTTTCTTTCTTTCTTTCTTTCTTTCTTTCTTAATGTTGGCATTTCTTTGAAAGAGATCCACTCCAAGGTCCAGCAATGAAGTTTGCATAACAAACGTTTGGCAGCTCGCTCTCTCACACCCCATTAACAAGCTGTAACATATAGCTGCAGGTTGCTATAATCTCATTAATATTTTGGAAACTTGAATATTGAGTATTTCTGAGCGCTCATTCCCCATATGCCAGACCACTCCTGCCATGCTGACTGGTTCCTTTCTCTCCATTATTAGCAATTAGCTTCTACCTTCCAAAGTCAGATCCAAGTATCTAAGATACTACCAAAGGCATCAACTATGTATGCAAGTTAGGCATGCTTAATATCACCCAAACAAACAAAGAGTCAGCACTTCTTAAAGTAATGAAGATAGATAAATCGGGTTAGTTCTTTGGGACACTGCTGGTGTTTTCCAGAGTTTTCTATACTTTAAGCAGCTTGTTTTATATTCTGTCTTTGCTCTCAGCCAACCAACATTTTTATTTGTTGAGGGTTTTGGCTCACCACACTTTTGGAAACTTATTTGATTTCACGGGGAGCTGAAGGAAGATTGTTTTTGGCAACAGGCAAGTTTAACACGTTCTTCATGGGGCATTGCGAATGACAGATCTACCAGGAAGGGAGGGGGAGTAACTTCCTCATTCTGAACCAGCAAGAGACCAGAGCTTTCCTGATTTTCCTATTGATTTTAAAGATTTAAAACTGAGCCCCCAAAGTTGTAATTTTACTAAAGTGTGTCTTGGAATATAAATCTGTTAACTTAAAAAGCTCAAGAAAGGAGAGGGAAGAGAGCCACTTGACAGCTACAATCTAGACAGAGCGCTTGCTGGTGAGAGGTGAAGAGCACGGGCAAGGCCAGGTGGTAGCTGAAATGTTTGCAGTTCTTTTCTTGAGAAGGTTTAGGACACAGGGTAGGGAGGAGCTAAAAGAAAGCCGACTGTGCTTTTAGTCTTTTCTGCACCCCAGGCCTTGGGTCTCTCCAGGCAAAGAGTCACCCCTTTGCTTCTCCGCTCCTAACTGGAAAAAGCAAAAGGGAGCGGAGAATGGGTTAAATCCCAGGACGCAGGGGAGAGGCAGGGGAGGAGAGAAGTCGCAGGGAGATAAAGGAAAGGACAGGAACCAAGAAGCGTGGGGGTAGTTTGCCGTAATGTGAGTGTTTCTTAATTAGAGAGCGGCTGACAATAGAGGGGCTGGCAGAGACTCCTGGCCCCGGTGCGGAGCGTCTGGAGCGGAGCACGCGCTGTCAGCTGGTGAGCGCACTCGCTTTCAGGCCGCTCCCCGGGGAGCTGCGCGGCCACATTTAACACCGTCGTCACCCTCCCCGGCCTCCTCAACCTCGGCCTCCTCCTCATAGACAGCCTTGCTCGGCCCCCCACCGGCAGAGTTTACAGAAGCCAGAGCCTCTCGCCGCCCCCCGCACTCGCCCGGGCCCCTCTGGTCCCCAGCTGCGCAGCGGGAGCCACCATTGCCCACTGCACCTCCCCGCAACCAACCGCCCCGCCAGAAAAGGAGCTTGCTAAAGCCAGAGCCAAGCAAAGCCTAGGGGAGGGGATGAGGACGATGGCAGCAGCGGGAGAGCACGGGGGCTGCGGGCACCTGAAGCAGTGAACCAGCAAGGACCGGGAAACCAGCGCATCCCGCGCGGGTGGGGACCAGAAGCGCTCCCCGAACAGCCGCCTGGCTTAGGGCTCCGCCTGCTTGGCGTTCCAGTCTCTTTTCCACCCCAAGACTGGATTTCGTCGGTCGGTCTGCGCTACTTTGAACCGTTAAAAAAAATACGGTTACTATCCTGAGTTTAAAGGCCAGTAAAAAAGACCTAAGTCTGCGGATGCTCTCTTCCACTTGTCAATCACACGCCCCCACACTCATATCTCCTTTGCTTTTTAAGAACGACGGACACATGGATTTTAGGTCCCTCTACCTCATCCAGGGTCAGCTTTGCCTTTTTTGGTCCCAAACAAATTAGACTTCCGTGTCAAATCTCTAGTGGGGGCAGTAACCATTCAACAAGTTCGCTGGCTCCTTCCACCAAGGATATAGATTCCTCCACCTGAAAAGCCATGGTTCTGATTACAGTCATGGTATCTAATGAAGGAGGCTAGAAGGCCTGTCTGAGTTGCTGTGCTGAGAACTACCCCATCCTTTTCCTCTTGAGGGCTGTGGCTGGGAGCTGGCTGCTTGTTTGGGTCCTGTAGAAATCACTCCAGGGCTAGCCCAGCTTCCTGCCCTCTACCAGCTCTTGGAACTCCGTGTTTCCAGAAGGAGCTAGAATTAGGAGGGATCCTACATTCCCCAGGCCCCATCTGACACAGCAACTTAGGAGCAGGCATCATTCTTTGTGTTTTAAGAGCCATCTGGGCCCTAGCTGTCACGGCAGGTCTTTTCTTTCTCCATAACGGCCCATGTTTCAGAAAACCAGCTAGCAGATTTTTTTTTCCTGAAAAAAAAAAAAAAAAAAACCGTTTTTAACCCAAGACACATTGATTCAATAGATGCGGGGAAATAACTTGAATGTGCATTTCCTGGTTTCTGTGGTGAATCGGACACAAGCAGGCAACTCCTAGCGAGAGCACAAACACTCTGTCTTCAGTGGACTGCTTGGCATTGCCTGTTTATGACCTGAGCCTGAAAGTTTCTCTTTACACCATTTACACTTGTTAGTGTCCCCCTACCCACCCCAAAGTGAGAAGCAACCTGGCTTCTAGGATCTCAGGGCCTGGCCTAGCTTTGTTGTTTTCAGGCTATGGGATCTGAAGCAAGTGTCTGCAGGGGGATGGCAACAGGAGGATAGAGGCACTGGTGCAGGAGCTAGAAAGCACTCATTCGGAGTTTGATCAACACAAGAGGGATAGGAGAGGGAAGCTAAAGTCATAATCGTGATGCTTGTAAAAGCAAGACATAAGAATTTGCTCAGGCTAACCAAACTGTGAAATGAGCAGATACGTGAGGCAGGGCTACCAGGAAGTCCTCAGCTTAAACACGGAGATTAAGGTCCCATTGCCTTGTAATAATTACAGGCAGAACACAGAGTCATCGATGCTGATGGAAGGATTAGCCACTCTGATAACCGAGAATACAGTCCTTTGTGTTGACAATGGTAATCAGAAAACATGCAGCGCGCCAGTCTTAATAAAAGGCTAGTGTCTAAGGAAACTGCAGTTTGCTTTGGTGATTAGAGCTTCAACTTGTAAACCTGAGCAACTGTTTCTTGAGCATGCGTCTTCTCTACTTCCTCTTCTCACCAGTGAGTAGAATTCAGGAGACAGCAATATAGCAAGTCACACACACACACACACACACACTAAAGTAGACCCTTTCAGTTTAGGAATGCTTTAGAATTTATCAATACTCCCAGAACAAATAAGGAAAAGCCTTAGCCTTTAGGGCAGGCTGGTATAAGTAGATATTTTCTGTCAGCCACTAGACTATTTCATTTGTTGTTCTGTATGGACCCAACATCTATGCTTCATTGCTTCTTTCCAAGAGAGTTGAAATTTTGAGTAGCTTGAAACCAGCAGAGCGGCCTTCAGAAATCAACCACAGGCCCATCGTCACTCAAGAATAATTGTTTCTTGTTCCCTATGAATTCATTAATGTAGCATAGTAATAGTTTCATATCAGAAGAAAGAACAGGTTCGAGAAGAGACCTGAGCAGGTGCCATGGGTTCCTGATTCAACTTTAGTGCTCTTTCTTTCACATCCCCCTGCCTCGAGGACATGTTTTGAACCAGACCCTCCCGTTATATTTGTTCCACCCTGTCTGCCTCAAATCTGTAGATAAGTGTAGCTCCCTGGACTCTTCCATTACACTTTTGTTCCAGAGAGATACAATGCCCTCCTCAGAGCTAACAGTGGACACCATCCTTTCCCACTTGATAGACTTAAGGGCACACTGGTTAGGGTAATTTTTCCTTAAAGTTATATCTTTGCTCCTTTCTTTTGACTGATACTGGATATAATTGGATATATGGTATGATATATTGAAATTCATGTTTTACCTCTAGGAAAAAATGTTTTGACATCTAAATAAACAGCACATAAAATTACAAATGAGGTCAATGTGGAGAACAACTGACCAAGAGGTATTCTGCTCCAATTGATTCATCTACAACACAACCCTTTCCACTCAGGGAACATTTCAAAAAAAACAAGGGTAGAAAGATTGTAAGAGCTAGATGACCAGAAAGCTAGTTTCAGGATTTTATTTCCTTTATATAACAGGGAAGCTACATCCATAAAATAACAACAACCTTGATCCTTAAGCAAGACATGAACAAAGACACCAATGGACATGCCTAAGTAGAATGAGAGAAATATCATGGGATATCACCCATAGATAAAAAAAGCTACAGGCATTTAACAACTGCGGCCCAAATGAGAATTAACCTTTCCTTGGGATTAATCCCATAATTGGTTTTCCAATAACAAATGGCCAGTCCTAAAAACATATACATACAGGCAACATTAAACGGACTCAGCAGGTTGTATTTAGAATATGTTTATTCATTTATATATGTATATAAGAATAATTTGATTTAAAGAAAAAGAGATCATAAATTGGAAAGGGAGGGGAAATGGGGGAAGGGGAAAGAGAAATGCTATAAGTATGATATATATATACACACAAAATTTTTAAATAAAGTAAGTAATGGAAAAGAAGATGATGGTATATAATATGTTGAAGATAATGGCCCCAAGGCATATCATTTCCAAAACTGTTTCTTCCATCTACACATGGGAGGGATAATAAGAAAACAGGGCTGTAAAGCCTGATGTTTCTCTTGGAAGATGTGAATTTACTTGCTACATGTGTAGCTTCGGATTTATTCAGTGATAACATGCATTTTTCATTGGCTTGGTTATCTGAGCTATTGGCTTTCTCCTTTCACCTATTCTGCAAATGAACAGTTGCCATTGTCTTGGTATTTCTTTGTTCCAAAAGGTTTGTTCTTTGCCTGTCATGAGTCAATTCTCCGTTTTATACTACCTCAATAGTTGGGTTGGAACTACCCACTAACTTAGATGCTTTCAATGCCTGAGCACAGTGCTGAGCTAAAAGCATTTGAGAGTGGTATTCCACTTCTGATAAAGCTGCAAGCAACTGCCCAAGCCTTAGGATTGGGCATCAGATCGAGATGTCTTCCTATGGGGTAGTTTTCCTATACCCACCTTCTTTCCTGCACAGTGGACAACTCTTCAGGATGTAATCTGAAGCCTTTCTGAATTCACATGGCTCCCCAACCTTTCCAGCATCATGGCACCACACCAGTTCCCTGACTAAACACTGCTCACACTATTTTATGACCTCTTGTCTTGATGGCTTCTAATTCTAGGGCTTGGGTGGATATGACTCTGTGGCATAAGCTCTTTTCAATTCAGCTTTAATTTGAAAACAGAAAATTCTCAGAGGGCATTTTTTTTATTATTATTCTTTCTCCAGAACATCACTTTCCCAATAGTTTCTGAAGTGTATCTCTTTTTATCCTCTACCACACTTATTGCTGGATAGAAAAAAAAATGTGGATTTACGTAGACCAATGGGACTGGATTTGGTTGAATGTTCTCTGCTATGCTGTGCGCCCGGTTATCCAGTTGGTCTGAGAGCTAGAGGGGTGGGAAGGGGGAGCACAGCTGAGTAGCCTGAGGTGCTCCTTGGGAAGGGAGGTGGCCTGAGAGTTCTAGAGGAGAAATTGGTACACAGCAGGAGGCGTTTGGGAGACTCTGAAACTCTTCCCAAGGGCCAATAATGTAACCTGTAGGTGACGACCCTGCCTCCCCTGCCTCTGAGGAATAAACAAGAAACTACTTTATCTGGACCTCATGTTCTTCCAGATGCTGCCTGGAACAGACTCCAACCCCAGGAAGAGTCAACGCCTCCCTCTCCCTCACTTCCCCTTTTCCTTACCCTTTCTCTCCCCTTTTCTCTAAGTACCTCATGGTGCACAGTTTTCACAATCATACGTTGATTTGTGATTGCTTTCAAAGGTCCAGCTCCTTAAGTTGAGAAATCCATGCCTTAATTACGTTGCCTCTGGCACAACAGCAGGTGGATAATGTCCACGAAGGATATATAAATAGCGATCAGTGTCCCGGGGCTGCTGAACCACGGAAGACCTTGTCTTGATTTACTTTAATTAAATAGCTTTTAAAACCCTGTAACAGCATGTATCGATGTACATAAGGTATTGCTATGTGGCCCCGATTGCCACCAGTTTGGGATTGATGAACGGATCCCCAACAGGCTGACAGATAATGAAAGAACCACAGATAAACCATAAATATAGAAACATTCAGGTTTCTTCCTCACTCTCCTAACCTGAGTGCCCCTTCTAGATGAGTGGCCTAGGCTGGTTAGATGTATTCATGGCCTGTCCTAAGCATGTCCATTAGAAGTTATGGTCCTATCAGCTCTTCTTTCTTCATCTAAGTCATCTAATCTAAAGTGAGGGACCGGGACCTATACCAGGCCCCAAAATCTCTGAAAACTCCTAGTCCTCCAGGGGCAAAAGGTGCATTTTGGGTTACAGATAGATTCCTTTCTCACTGTAGGGCGAGTCTTTCTCTCTGTATACCTCCGCTCCTCTCCTCTTCCTCCCGCCCTTCATTTTATTACCTACTGCTGCCTACTGTGTCTGGGATCCCCCCTCACCCCCCATTTAGTTTGGGGTAGAAAACAAAATCTATGAAGATACCCAGATGGTCATAAGATTCTCCTGTCTCAGCCTCCTAAATTCTACGTTTATATGTGTGCATATAGCCCATCAGCGCTTAAGCAGTGTGCTCTCTGCATCAGACCCACATTTTGTATAGTGCCTGCCACACCGGGCTAGCTGTGCTAGCTTGTCTTCCTCAAATCGTTCTCACTACCTTTGTCACCTGACTGAATGTGTTGGTGTCTTCTTCCCTCCTGGCCTTTTAGCCTTAGCTAGTTGTTATTCATCCTCTCGTAGCATTCCCGATTCCCCATCATGCCCCAGGAGTTTTCAGTCATCCTAAGGCCTATCTCTTCCACACGAGATTAGAAGTTTTTCAACCTGTGGGTCTCGACGCCACAAGGTCACATGTTAGATGTTTCTTTTATGATTTATAACAGCAGTGATATTAGTTATGAAGTAGTACCAAAGTTAATTTTATGGTTGAGGGTCACCACAACATAGCGAACTCTCCTAAAGGATGGCGGCATTAGAAAGGTTGAGAACCACTGCTCTACACCTTAATGTATTTCTATTGGTTTTCTTTGACGGGGAGTGGGAAGGGTTGATTTCCTGTGTGCTCCCTTCTTGCCTTGACCTCACCTCTTCAGGCTCCATTCCTCAGGCTTTGCCTTCCCTGTTGGCCCCCACAGTCCCCATAAGATCTAAACGGCCTTTTCATTGCTCGGCCAGCTAGCGGTTGCTCCAGGCAAGGGCACATTATTGGTAGAGATGTGGAATACGCCGTGCCTCTTAGAGCAGCATCCCAGGACTGGAGAGGTCGGAGGTAGACAGCCAGAGTTGGAAACCAATCTCCTGTCATTGTGACCAGAAAGCTTTTTCTCTTCTATTCTTTCTTCCTTTCCTCCACTCCTCTGACAAAGATACCCAGAATCTTGCTGTACACTTCACCTTTCTCTACTTAGTCTCAGGCAATCAGCTGAGACCCACAGGCCAGCACTGGCCCATCTATTTGATCAAGTTTTAGAGGTCTCTATTTCTTCGCGATTAGAATTCCTCCCGGAATAGGCACCTGCTACAGTAACCTTCATTCAATGTCCATTTATCTGTTGCTGGCATCAGAGCTCACCAAGGCATTCTTCCTCGGATTCCAGAGCCAGCCTGCCGGAATACCTCTTCCCTGTTCACCTTTACTGCAGCCCAAGGAACTTGCTGCTGCTCCACCACTGACCACTAAGGCTCCTCCGGGTGTGACTTTGAGTCAGTTCTCAGTATTTTCCGTTTCTTGCTTCACGAACTCTTTCAATGCCCCCCTTTCTTTTCTCATTTAAAGAACAAACAGATTTCCCCCAAAGACACTGTCTGGAATCAAGAAAATAATTTTGGCCCACCATACCTGTAAATTAGATTTGCGGAACAATAGAGGAAATGAAATAAAGGAACTGTGCCCTGGAGTCTGCCCAGGAAACTGATCCCTTCACTGGGCCCTTCTGAATTTTTCAGCAGTCAGCCCGTTCATCCCTACCTGCCAGCATCATTGTTTTCTGCCTCTTACATAGTAGAGGGTTCAGATGGTCTCATCACTTGCTCTGAAAGGCAAACCATGGAAGAGTAAGGGATTCAGTTAAGGCTTGGAGAAAGGCAATGATTTTTGTAGAGGAGAGAGAGCTGCACCTGGCAGTTTCCTAGGCTCCCAGTGTGTGCTCAAGTCTAGAGGTATTCACCAGGACAGCTGGCAAATAGGGGGTTAATCATTACAAAAAACAGTGTATCATATCTTTTCAGTTTGATTTATACTGAAAGGCAGTAAAGATTTATGCTTCAGGAGAGGCTAGAACTGTTATTTTCAGAGTGTGCTTGGCTTCACTGATTAATTTCTGAGGCTGTGTAGATACACATATCACCAAGCATTCTTAGCTCCCACTCCAAAAGAGCTGGATTTGGGAATTGTATTTTTGTCACAAGGACCATCTTAGGCTAGATGGAAACCTCTTGGCCTTCTAAACAATACTAATATTAAGCCATGTGAAGCATCTAACATCCGTAATCCCAGCATGAGGGAGACCCAGGCAGGTGATCTCCAGTTTCAGACAGCCTTGGCTACATAGCAAGATATCGCAAAGAAGTAAAACAAAAGTCATAACATCTGAGGCTTATAAGAATATTAGAGTATAGCAATACTTTTTAAAAGAATTTTTCTTATTAAGTTAGGTAACATTATTTGGCTAAATGAGTGTCTCCTTTCTTACAGTGTTTCTCAAAGAATGGTTTCCGTTTCCAGTGTTTCTTTTTACTGCTAATCACACTGCAGAGCGGCTGATACCCCTCAGCACGCTCATTTCTTCCTTACATTTGTAGACAAATAATTTATAGACACAGATAAGGATACACGTGTCCTAAGACTATGTATGTGCCTGGCACTGCAGCCACATATAGTCAGATACAGGAAAGTAAGGTTGAAAGAGCTTTCTGTCACCAGCCAGTTATTAACAAAAACGACATTCATGGTGACTCTGATCACAGGCAGCATCTGAAGCTTCAAGCAGTTTGATCCTGTGATGATTAACTCACGTCCCTCTAGTATCTCATGGAGGCCCATTATCTACTGTCAATATTTTTATAGCCTAAGGCAAAACCCTGCTCACTTCCTCTTACAAGGGAGGTGACAGGGTTTTTTTCCTTCTCTTTTATTTTAAGTAGACAAATATGTACTCTACAAATATATTTGACGGAGGAGGGAAGAAGGGAGGGAAGAGGAGCCTAGCATCTGCTGCCATTCAGACTCATTGTGTGGTTAATGATTTCTCTAGAATAGTTTTACAGGGTGTAGACTAGATGAAACTAGGACACCTGAGAAATCCAGGTCCAGAAACTTTTTCACCAGTTATTCATGCTCTGAGTCCTCAGTATTAGAAATCTCTGAAGAAAATTTGCCTGAAAAGCACAAGTGAATTTGAAGATAGTCCTTACATTCAAGAGAGTTGGTATTTATGGCATAAAACTGCCAGGAATCACTTGTGAATTCAGACTTTATAGTTTACACAAACAAAACATAGTAATTAAATCAATGTATTATATTCTCTGTGTATTTGTTCCTATGCCTACAGGTGAGTGTGTATGTGCATGTCTGTGCTTGAGGTCAGAGGTCAACCTTGGGTGTCATTTCTCAGGCTCCAACCATCTTACTTTTTGAGACAAAGTGTCCCACTAGCCTGGGGCCCACCTGTTAGTCTAGGCTGCCCAGCCAGTGAGCCCATGGAATAGGCCTGCCTTCCTTCTCCAGTGCTGGTCTTCTTCAAACTTGAGTTCTGGGGATCCAGGTTCTCATGCTTGCATGGCAAGAACTTTACAACTAAACTGAGCCATCTCTGCAGCTCCTGGGCGTACTTCTAAAAGGGGCCAGTTTCTTCTGAGTACTCTTTCACTTGTGGCTACTTTGATTAAGTAAATGATAAAGGAAACCACAGAAGTGGAGACACACCGTGCTGTGAGCCAGTGCTTTTAAAGATAAACTATGGTGCAGAGTTTTATCTTTGAGTTTGGTTTTTTTTTTTTTTTTTTTTTTTCACTGAGCACATTTGTCAAGAGTTAGAGATTCTTTCTGAGTTGATAGTAATATTCTCTTATATAAACAACGGGGACAAGAGATCAAGCTCAATGGTAGAAACTGTGTCTATCATGGATGAAGTTCTGCTTTCAATCCCAAGCACAATCAATCAATCAATCAATCAATCAATCAATCAGTCAATTAATCAGAGTAGTAGATAGCAAGTCATCAATTCGGTGTTTCACTCCCAATTTTCTCACTGTGTTTGTAGAGCAAAGACTTTAACTCCTGTGAGCCTCTTTAGTTATCTATAAAAATAAAAGAATAATTAAACCTGCACTCCCACCACACGGGGCTGTTATAAATGTCATGTATAATATAACACTTAATATCATTTGTGTATCAGTCAGATTTTGTTTTAATACCAAAGAAGACCAAATCTCAGTAACCCGAGAAACAAAGGTTTGTTTGTTTTTTTTTTCAACTAGAACCTAGCTGTAATCACATATAGACCTGACATAGCACTAACATTGCCTCTTCACAAATGCAAAATGAAAGAAAAAAGTTTAACTACTTACTTTTCTGCTCACCACAGTGACCAAAACTACCACCAGGCCCCATTCCAATAGAAAGAGGCTAGAACAATTCTATCATAACAACAATTTCACAAATAGGACTGTAAGTAACATTAATGACCATTACAATTGGGGAGAGTAATAACAAAATAAAATAGAACTCATCAAAAATGTACAGGAAACTTCTGGAAATTAAGATAGGCATGCATGAAGGAAAATCATCCTCCCGCTTTGTGATTTAACTCTCAGAAGCAAACTTACTTTACACTCTTTAAATTAACGGTTCTGTGTATGATTCCTTAGAAATGCAGAAAACATTCGCCCAGAAGTCCCAAGATCAAACTAGGCATTTTATTTGTTTGGTCCAGGTCCTGGTTTTTACAAGGAATGCTAAGCTGTTTTCTATAAAGTGTGATTCAAACAAAACCAATTAGCAGCAACTAGATCTCAATGCTCAGCAAGTTTTTCTTTCTGTGTCTTTAGGAGTGAAGCCAGTGACAGTTGGCTGTTGTGCTTACCATTAATGGATAAACCAGTCGTGTCTATGATGAGTCAGTCAGTTCTGAGGCATCCGACCAGGACTTTGAGGAAAGGTGGAGGAAAGGGGTTTTACCTTCCATCAAAGTTGGGCAGCAGAGAGAAGCCCAGACGTGAGGGATGTCCCTATCACTGCATACACAGAACTTGCATAAGTAGAGAGTTACAGCAGGAGTGTGTGTGTGTGTGTGTGTGTGTGTGTGTACATCAGGAATGTGTGGGTGTGTACAGCAAGAATATGTGTGTGTGTGTGTGTGTGTGTGTGTGTGTGTGCAGCAGGAATGTGTGTGTGTGTGCAGCAGGAATGTGTGTGTATGTCTGTGTGTATTCTAATTCTATCATGTATTTTATACTCTCTAAATTAATAAATGTTCAGAGAAATATTTACATCATTCTGCTTCCAGATTCTTTGTACCAATATGTCTCTTTCACTTATTTTTTTGCTCCTGCTTTGTTTGTTTGTGTTTTGGGTTTTTCATTTGTTTGTTTTGAGACAGAGCCCCTCTCACTCTGAAGCCCTGACTAGTCTCAAATCACTGCATCCCTCAGGCTTGACTCAACCAAGCAACAATCTTCCTGCCACAAACTCAGTGATGAAATTACCAATGACCTATCACTTCCAGCTCTAAATTAGTTTTAATTTTGCAACCAATTCTGTCTATAGTAATAAAATTTCCTCTGTACTTGAGGTTCTCCATATTATGTATTACCTTTACTTAACAAACACTCCACCACTGAGTTATCCCCAGGCCTCATTCAACTTCTGGAAGCCATCTCAACCCAAATCTCTGTCACATACATTTAGTGGTGTCCTGATCAACACAGAAGTGGAAGGTATTTTCTACAATTCAACTAATGGCTGAAAGAATGAGATGCTCAAATTATATCCTAAAAATAAGATTTAATTTAGAATCAGAGTATATAACTCGTGAGCACGTCTATTATTTGATTTATATGATTTCCTCTACTATTTGGATCACTTTGGTAAAAGGAATGTTTAGTTGCATTGAATGCTTTTGTTAAGGTTATGTCAGGTGGCTAAGTGGACAACAGCGCTGACTAACAAATGTCATCAGCAGCAGCCTTATTTGACGTGTCTGGGAAAGACTAATTTTCCATAAATAAAAATTATTTTTAAGTTATATGCAATGTTTATACTTTTATTTATCAATTAATTTAGCAATGTTTTCAAAGTTTTTGTTTGTTTATTGATACAGAATCTAGTATATAGCCACACTGGTCTCAAAAGCTTCCTGCCTACTGACCTCAGAGGTTACAGGTAAGTACCACCATATTCAACTCTGCTTTGCTTTCAGCTGCTGAGAAATACTCAGCCAGGTTAAACAGTGTTGCATTAAATCTTAAATTGCTAAAGTTTTCCAAGTGAATTGAAAAATCCCTTCAATCACCTGAAAGCTCTGCTGATGAAACCCTTGGGACAAGACTGAGGCAGCTCCAAGAGGAGGGCATAACCATCAGTGTTTAACTCAGAAAGACAAGGCTGCCCACATACAAAAACTCCAGGTGACAACAAATAAATGCCAGGGCAGAAACTCCTGAGATAGACACTAGGTGAACAGAAGACAATGACTGAAGATGAAGTTCTAAGTAAAACCACACAAAATTGACAAAGCTCTAGCCAAACTAACTGAGGGATGAAAGGGGAGTAAGGGAGGAGAGAGAGAGAGAGAGAGAGAGAGAGAGAGAGAGAGAGAGAGAGAGAGAGAGAGAGAGAGAGAGAGAGAGAATGAGGTAAGAAGGGAGGGAGGGTGAGAAGGAGGGAGGGAGGGAGGGAGGGAGGGAGGGAGGGAGGGAGGGAGGGAGGGAGGGAAAACATACAAAGACAGAAAAAGACAGAGGGAGACAGGCACAGAGAGATGGAGAAACAGAAAGAATACAGAGACAGGGACAGACAGACATAGAGATAGACAGAGAAAGCCATTCACACACACACAGAGTACACAGTTAAAACATTTAGAGATGAAATGGGACATACTCCAGTGTACTAATAACAATGAAATCCAAAGGATCATTAGGGAATATTTTGAAAATTTATATTCCAAAAACCAGAAAAATCTAAAAGAAATAAAGGAATTCCTAGACACAGATTACCTACAAATTAAGAAGCTATGAAATGATTAAAACTATAATAAAAAGTCTTCTACTAAGTAAAAATCTAGTACCTTAAAAGGTCATATCTAAATTCTATGAAACCTTTAAGGAAAGCAAACAGTGTTCCTCAAACAGTCCTGAAACAAAAACTTTGATACTCATGCTATGAAGTCATCATTATCCTGATACTAAAACTGGAAATATACAACAAATTAAAAAAAATAAAACCTTATGGACCAATTTTCCTTCTGAACACAGTACAAAAATTGTGAAAAATTGATGTGTATTAGTGTTCATCTTCATATATTTGCTTATACCACCTGTGTGCCTGGTGCATATAGAGGTCAGAAGAGGGTTTCAGATCTCCGGGAACAAGTTACTATTGTGAGCAACCATGTGGACCTTCTGCAAGTGCTGCAAATACTCTTAACCATGGTGCTATCTCTCCAGCCCCACAAGAAAAATTTTACAAGTAAATCCCAAGAACTCATGAAGAAGATCACATACCATGATCAAGTTGGTTGCCTTCTATGGATGCAAGAATTGTTCAACATATGATAATTGATAAGTGTAATATATCACATAAACTTAAATACATATATCACATAATCATTTCATTAAATTCAGAAAAGGCCTTTGGCAAAGTTCAACTTTATTTTATATTGAAGACTTGAAATACTATGAATAGAAAGAACATACCTTAGCATAATAAAGACTGAAGACAAACATGTAGCTGATTCTCTGTAAAATATGGAAAAACTAAAAGCATATTCTCAAAAATCAAGAATGATACAGGAGTACTAGGCAGTTTGAATGAGAATGGCATCCATAGGCAAGTATGTTTGAATGCATGGTCAACAGTTTGTGAAACTATCTGAGGATTGGGGGGTGTGGTCTTGCTGGAGGATGTGTGGCTTTGTTGGACAAGGTCTGTTACTGGGAGTGGCTTCTTAGGCTCAAGAAGCCCAGGCCACTCTCTCAGCCTCCTGTCTATGAATCAGAATGTAAAGCCCCAATTACTGCTCTAATGCCATACCTGCCAGCCTGCTGTTCCTGGCATTATGATCATGAACTCTAACCTTTTATAATTATGAGCTTTAATGAACTCAGGGTCATGGTCATAGCATCTCTACAGGAGTAGAAAATTAAGAGAGGTACCCATTCTTATTCATTATAATCTCAAAGTTATAGCTACAGCAGCAGATAAAAAAAATAAATTAAAGTGATACAAGCAGGAAAAAAGAACGTATTCTTATCTGTAGATGACATAACTCTACATTTAAAAGACCCTAATGACTCCAGCAGAATACTCTGTCAGACTTGATAAAGATTGTCAGCACAATAGCATAATACGGCATCAGTGAACAACAGCCAGTATTCTTTCTCTATCCCAATAGTGGATATGCTACAAATGAAATCAGGAAAAGAAACTCATTCACAATAGTTTCAAAAACTTAAAATACTGAGGAATATAATGGAGGAGGTGAAAGACCTCTACAGTGAGACCACTACAGTGAGACCTCTACAGTGAGACCTCTACAGTGAGACCACTACAGTGAGACCTCTACAGTGAGACCTCTACAGTGAGACCTCTACTGTGAGAACTTTACAGTGAGAGTTCTACAGTGAGATCACTACAGTGAGAACTCTACAGTGAGACCTCTGCAGTGAGACCTCTACAGTGAGACCTCTACAGTGAGACGTCTACAGTGAGACCTCTACAGTGAGATGTCTACAGTGAGACCTCTACTGTGAGACCTCTACAGTGAGACGTCTACAGTGAGACCTCTACAGTGAGACCTCTACTGTGAGAACTTTACAGTGAGATCACTACAGTGAGACCTTTACAGTGAGACCTCTACAGTGAGACCTCTACAGTGAGACCTCTACAGTGAGACCTCTACAGTGAGACCTCTACAGTGAGACGTCTACTGTGAGAACTTTACAGTGAGATCACTACAGTGAGACCTCTACAGTGAGACCTCTACTGTGAGACGTCTACAGTGAGACCTCTACAGTGAGACCTCTACAGTGAGACCTCTACAGTGAGACCTCTACAGTGAGACGTCTACAGTGAGACCTCTACAGTGAGACCTCTACAGTGAGACCTCTACAGTGAGACCTCTACAGTGAGACCTCTACAGTAAGACCTCTACAATGAGACCTCTACAGTGAGACCTCTACAGTGAGACCTCTACAGTGAGACCTCTACAGTGAGACGTCTACAGTGAGACCTCTACTGTGAGAACTCTACAGTGAGACCTCTACAGTGAGACCTCTACAGTGAGACGTCTACAGTGAGACCACTACAGTGAGACCTCTACAGTGAGACCTCTACAGTGAGACCTCTACAGTAAGACCTCTACAGTGAGACGTCTACAGTGAGACCTCTACAGTGAGACCTCTACAGTGAGACGTCTACTGTGAGAACTTTACAGTGAGATCACTACAGTGAGACCTCTACAGTGAGACCTCTACAGTGAGACCTCTACTGTGAGACCTCTACAGTGAGACCTCTACTGTGAGAACTCTACAGTGAGACCTCTACAGTGAGACCTCTACAGTGAGACGTCTACAGTGAGACCTCTACAGTGAGACGTCTACAGTGAGAACTCTACTGTGAGAACTCTACAGTGAGACCTCTACAGTGAGACCTCTACAGTGAGACGTCTACAGTGAGACCACTACAGTGAGACCACTACAGTGAGACCTCTACAGTGAGACCTCTACAGTGAGACGTCTACAGTGAGACCTCTACAGTGAGACATCTACAGTGAGATGTCTACTGTGAGAACTTTACAGTGAGATCACTACAGTGAGACCTCTACAGTGAGACCTCTACAGTGAAACCTCTACTGTGAGAACTCTACAGTGAGACCTCTACAGTGAGACCTCTACAGTGAGACGTCTACAGTGAGACCTCTACAGTGAGACCTCTACAGTGAGACCTCTACAGTGAGACGTCTACTGTGAGAACTTTACAGTGAGATCACTACAGTGAGACCTCTACAGTGAGACCTCTACAGTGAGACCTCTACAGTGAGACCTCTACAGTGAGACCTCTACAGTGAGACCTCTACAGTGAGACCTCTACAGTGAGACCTCTACAGTGAGACGTCTACTGTGAGAACTTTACAGTGAGATCACTACAGTGAGACCTCTACAGTGAGACCTCTACAGTGAGACCTCTACTGTGAGAACTCTACAGTGAGACCTCTACAGTGAGACCTCTACAGTGAGACGTCTACAGTGAGACCTCTACAGTGAGACCTCTACAGTGAGACCTCTACAGTGAGACCTCTACAGTGAGACGTCTACAGTGAGACCTCTACAGTAAGACCTCTACAGTGAGACCTCTACTGTGAGAACTCTACAGTGAGACCTCTACAGTGAGACCTCTACAGTGAGACCTCTACAGTGAGACATCTACAGTGAGACGTCTACAGTGAGACCTCTACAGTGAGACCTCTACAGTGAGACCTCTACAGTGAGACCTCTACAGTGAGACATCTACAGTGAGACCTCTACAGTGAGACCTCTACAATGAGACCTCTACAGTGAGACCTCTACTGTGAGAACTTTACAGTGAGAGTTCTACAGTGAGATCACTACAGTGAGACCTCTACAATGAGACCTCTACAGTGAGACCTCTACAGTGAGACCTCTACAGTGAGACGTCTACAGTGAGACCTCTACAGTGAGACCTCTACAGTGAGACGTCTACAGTGAGACGTCTACAGTGAGACGTCTACAGTGAGACCTCTACAGTGAGACCTCTACAGTGAGACCTCTACAGTGAGACCTCTACAGTGAGACCTCTACAGTGAGACCTCTACAGTGAGACCTCTACAGTGAGACCTCTACTGTGAGAACTTTACAGTGAGACCTCTACAGTGAGACCTCTACAGTGAGACCTCTACAATGAGACCTCTACTGTGAGACCTCTACTGTGAGAATTTTACAGTGAGACCTCTACAGTGAGACCTCCACAGTGAGACCTCTACAGTGAGACGTCTACAGTGAGACGTCTACAGTGAGACGTCTACAGTGAGACCTCTACAGTGAGACCTCTACAATGAGACCTCTACAGTGAGACCTCTACAGTGAGACCTCTACAGTGAGACCTCTACAGTGAGACCTCTACAATGAGACCTCTACAGTGAGACCTCTACTGTGAGAACTTTACAGTGAGACGTCTACAGTGAGACCTCTACAGTGAGACCTCTACAGTGAGACGTCTACAGTGAGACCTCTACAGTGAGACCTCTACAGTGAGACCTCTACAGTGAGACCTCTGCAGTGAGACCTCTGCAGTGAGACCTCTACTGTGAGAACTTTACAGTGAGATCACTACAGTGAGACCTCTACAATGAGACCTCTACAGTGAGACCTCTACTGTGAGAACTTTACAGTGAGAGTTCTACAGTGAGATCACTACAGTGAGACCTCTACAATGAGACCTCTACAGTGAGACCTCTACTGTGAGAACTTTACAGTGAGAGTTCTACAGTGAGATCACTACAGTGAGACCTCTACAGTGAGACCTCTACAGTGAGACCTCTACAGTGAGACCTCTACAGTGAGACCTCTACAATGAGACCTCTACAGTGAGACGTCTACAGTGAGACCTCTACAGTGAGAACTCTATAGTGAGAACTCTACAGTGAGACATCTATACAGTGAGAGTTCTACAGTGAACATGCTACAATAAAAACTGTAAATCCCTGGGGAAAATTGAAGATTTTTTGAAATGAAAAGAATTCATTGGCTCATTGGTTGATAGAATTAATATTGTATAAATGGTTGGATATATGAGCAAAAATGAGGTATAGATCCAATGAAATTCACATAAAATATCTTTTTTTCTAAAACAAAATTATTCAAGAAAATGTATCCTCAATTCAACAAGACTAAGCCTTTGGGAAAAAATGTGAGGGGAAAAAAAGACATATTCTTCTTTTTAAGTGTAAACTTCTATGGGTTTATTCTTTTAAAACATTTTTTTTTTTTTACAAATTCTTTGAGAATCTCATATATTTTGATCATATTCAGTGTCTCCCCCAACTTCTCCCTTATCCACTCTTTTCCTCTACTCAACCAACTTTGTGCTTTCTCTTTTTGGTGACCAATTTACTCAAATTTTCACTGCCCATGTAGTTTAAGGTATATGGTCATCTGATGGAGCACAACCAATTCACCAGGGTTTACAACCTTAAACCAAACAGACAGTCTTTCTCCTGGCTACTGTCAATTTCCAACAGCTCCTCAGCTGGGGGTAGAACTCCATATGCAATCCGTTCCATATTGGATTTTTACCTTCTTGAGCTTGTGTAGGTTGTGTGCATGTTGTTACAACTGCTTTGAGTTCAACATGTGCTACCATACTGTCCTCTTCAAACTATGTTAATCATCTATTGCATAAAGAAACTTCTCTGATGAAAATTGAGAAATACTTTTTAATCCTTTATACCACTACATTCTATCTGTCCTCCTTGAAAGACACCTTCCATAAGGTATCTTGCCAATTTTACTAACATCTATGACATCTAGGAGTGTTTCAAGTAAAATAATATAAATCTGAACATTGAAAGCTAATGACCACAAATGAGAGGAAACATGCTGTATTTGTCTAGATGTGGCTTATGTCACAAAGAATAATTGCTTCCAGCCCTACAAATTTACCTGTGAATTTCATAGCTTCATTTTTCCTCAGCAGATGAATAATATTTCACTGCAAAGATGCACCATATTTTCATTATCCATTCATTAATTAATAGATATCTTGGCTGTTGCCATTTCCTGGCTATTGTTCATAAAGCAACAATGAACAAGGATGACCAAGTATTTGTACAATAGGGTATAGTATTTCTTGGGTGTGTTCTCCAAATGTTACAGTTTGACCAGGGGTAGATCTATTTTTTTCACTCCAAAACATCTCCACAATGATCTCAACAGTGACTGCACCAGTTTGCACTTCTACCGGCTGTGAATAATGGCTTCTCTTTCCGCACACTCACATAGCATGCGTCCTCACTATTTTTTCAGGTCTTAACCATTCTTACTTGGGTATAATAAAATCTCAACATAATTTAATTTACAATTCCATCATGATTAAGTATATTGAACATTTTCTCAGCCATACATATTTCATATTTGAGAACTTTCTGCTTAATTCTATGTCACATTTTCAAATGTATCATTTTGTTTTCCTGTTGTTTAAATGTTTGTGTTCTTTCTGCTTTCTAGATCTAGAGTTACTCTATCAGACGTATGGCTTGTAAAAAAAACTTCCTACTAGGCAAGCTGCATCTTCACTTGTGTCATTTGCTGAACAGAAACTATTCAGAAACTTATTTCTTATGTGAAAAGTTCAAGTATGTTCTTTATGTTCTGCTTTATCAGATTCAGAGTATCAGGTCCTATGTTGAAGTCCTTGATTTCTGTGAATCTGAGTGTAATGAAAGGCAAGATGCAAGAATCTATTTTACTCTTTACACAGAGCTATTTGGTTTGACCAATACCATTTGCTGAAAGTGCTATTTTTTTCTCTATTGTATATAATTGGCCTCTGTCAAAACTAAGATGTTGTATGACTGTGCATATATGTTACACTTCAATCCTATTCCATTTATCAACAAGTCTCTTTTCATTGCAGTACCATGTCAGTACCATTCCCATTTCTATAGCACTGTAGGACAGCATTTTATTGCTGTTGTTCAAAATTGTTTTGCCTGTCTTGGGTTCTTTGTATTTCCCTATGAGATGTAAGATTAGTTCTTCAATTTATGTAAAAAATTACATTGTTGGAGTTTTGGTGGCAATTGCATTGAATCTGTGGATTACTTTTGGTAGAATGGCCATGCTCAAACTACTACTTCTAATACCCCATAAGAAAAGGAGGTCTTTCCATCTTCTAATTCCTTATTACATTTCTTTCTTCAGTATCTTAAAGTTTTCTTTGTACAAGTCTTTCACTTCCATGATATATTCCCACAACTGTTCTGTGGCTATGGAGAGATACCACAACCAAGGCAACTCTTATTTTAAAAAGCATTTAACTGGGAGCTTTCTTGCAGTTTCAGAGGTTTAGTCCATTATCAACATACCAGGGAGCATGCAGGCAAACACCATGTGCAGAAGTAACTGAGCTACAGTCTGATTCACAAGCTGAGAGAGATTGCCCTGCTGAGGTCAGTAATTCTATTTTGGTCAAGCTTCAAGAATGGCATATATACCTTGATCATGCTAGCCATTTTTGACCTTGGAATACTTTTATTCCTGCCCATCATGTTAAAACTTGTCTTTAACAACATTAACATGTTGGCAGAGAAAGTACGTGGCTTAAACCTGAAAATGGACCCCCAGACAAAGTTATTAAATTAACAGACTGGCAAGACAAGGACTGGTGCCAGGTGGTGATGGTGCACGCCTTTAATTCCAGCACTTGGGAGGCAGAGGCAGGCAGATTTCTGATTTTGAGGCCAGCCTGGTCTACAGAGTGAGGTCCAGGACAGCGAGGGCTACACAGAGAAACCCTGTCTCAAGGGAGGCAGATGTTCATGTATCTCCACCAGTTAAAGATAGTTGATATATCTAGGTTGGGTAGTGGGTTACACCTCTGATTGATCAATACCAAATTTATAAAGCCTTTGATTAACATTTAAAAAATGTATAAGTGCAAAAAGGAAAAGGGGGCATGGGATAGGGGTTTTCTTTCTTTTTTTTTTTTTCTTTTTTAAAGGATATTTTATTTATTTACATTTCATATGTCATCTCTTTTACCCATTTCCTGCACCCCAGAAACACCCATCCCATCCCTTCTCCTCCTTTTTGCTTTTATACCATTTTAATTACATGGAAGTATGAAAGTCAGTTCTAGGTTGAGGAACTAGCAATACAATAGATGCAAATAGTCAATGAACAAGCAAGACAATAAACACAAATAGTCAAAGAACAAGCAAGGTAATAAACAATGTCCCTTGATCACTCCTGTGATCACTGTTTCTTTTTTTGTTTTTGTTTTTTTTTTGTTTTTTTTTATTTATTTTTTTATTAGATATTTTATTTACACTTCAGATGCCATTGCCCTTCCCCATTCCCCCCCCCCTTAGAAAACCCCTATCCCATGCCCCCTTTTCCTTTTTGCATTTATACATTTTTTTAAAAATAATGTTAATCATAAGCGTTATAAGTTTGGAATTGTTCAATCAGAGGTGTAACCCACTGACCAACCTAGATATAACAACTATCTTTGACTGGTGGAGATACATGAATATCTGCCTCCCTGTCTCCCCCCTCTTTCTCTCTTTCATCACCTAGCTTCTCCTCTCCTCCTTCTCCTCTTCTTACTCCTTTTCTTCCTCTCAGTACTCCTCCTACCTTAACTCCTCCTACACATCACCGGATAGGGGTTTTCTAAGGGGGGGGGGGGGGATGGGATAAGGGAATGGCATCTGAAGTATAAATAAAATATCCAATAAAAAAAGAAAAATAAAAAATAAACAAAAAAAAGAAACCCTGTCTCGAAAAACCAAAAAAAAAAAAAAAAAAAAAACACAAACAAAAAAACAAAAACAAAAGAAAAGGACTGGTAAGATTCTGCACACAGAGCCTTACCAACCTAACACAGAAGTGCATTGCTTTTAATAATGCATATTCCATGATGAGTAAGGCATTCTTGTCAGACCAACCTAAGACAGGCTCAGTCTTGTTAATGAAATAAAAAAGGAGGAGAGGCAGAGAGCTTTTGGGGAGGCAGAGAGCTTTTGGGGCTGCTTGTCAAGAATCTTACATGGGCCAAGGACAAAGGAAGTAAGCTTCAGGTAAGAATCTGACATTAGGCTAGAACAAAGAAGTAATTTCAGTCAATAATCTAAATCTTAGGCTAGAACAAACAAGTAATTTCAGGCAGGAATCTAAATATTAGGCTAGAACAAAGAAATAATTTCAGACAGAAATCTAAATTTTAGGCTAGAACAAGGAAGTAGGCTTCAGACATGAAAATGACTTTGGGCTAGGACAGGGAAGTTGGATCAGATATTTTGGTCATCTTGATAAGTTCTTAGAAAGAGTAATCATGGGAGTGTTCACAAATTTTTGTTCATTGTCTGGCTTGTTCCTTGACTATTTGTATCTATTGTATTGCTAGTTCCTCAAACTAGGACTGACCTTAATACTTACATGTAATTAAAATGGTGCAAAAGGGAGGAGGGGGACGGGATAGGGGGTTTCTGGGAAAGAAAATGGGAAAAGGGGATGGCATCTGAAATGTAAATAAATAAAATATCCAAAAAGGAGAGAGAGAGAGAGAGAGAGAGAGAGAGAGAGAGAGAGAGAAGAGAAGAGAAGAGAAGAGAAGAGAAGAGAAGAGAAGAGAAGAGAAGAGAAGAGAAGAGAAGAGAAGAGAGATTGGCCTGGTACTAGTATGGGCTTTTGCAACCTCACAGCTCTCCTGGAGTGACACACTTCCTTCAAGACCACACCTTCCAAACCTTCTGACACTATCAAAGAGTTTCACTACCTGGTGATTAAGTATTTAAATATACAATCCTTTAGAAACCATCTTATTCAAACCACCATTATTTATTTCAATATATTTTTGAGGCTATTTTCAATTAGGTATTGTTTCCATGACTTCTTTCTTGGTATGATTGCCACTTGTTTAGGCAATAGCCACCAGTTTCTGTGTGTTAATCATACATCGTGCTACTTTACTAAATAAGTTTGTCAGTTGTAAAAATTTCTGGTGCAGTCACTAATATATAACATCCTATTATCTGCCAATAAAGATATTTTAAGTTCTTTCTCTCCTATTTGTATCTCATTTTAGCCCTTCACTTTTCCTATTGATTTAAATGAGAAATCAAACACAGTGTTGCATAAAAGTGAGACTTTGTCCTTTCACTAACATTGGGAAACAATTAGAGGTTTTTTTATTTGCTTGCTTGTTTTTTTTCCATTTAGCATGTTGTTAGTAATGTGTAAAATATATAGATATGTTTCCTGCATCCCTAGAATTCCAAGAATTTTTGTCATGAAAAAATGTTGAATTTTCTCAAAAGCCTGTTCCACATCTACTGTCCTAGATTCTATTTATGTGGTGAATTACATTTGTTGATTTACATATGTTGAACCATTCCTGCATCTGAAGTGATCATGATAATTTTTTATGTACTTTTTAAAAATGAGTTAAATTCATCTTTATTTATATATTTATAAATTCAAAATAATAACATTGTATAAGTGGTAATAGTTGTGCTAATATGCATTCAATTTGTATGAGAGAATGAGATATTATGACTTCGAGTTTAATGTTTTTATGGGATACCTGAGTGTGAGAATGAGTGGCTCTCTGATTCTTTTGCCTTTTCTTGGTCTCTTTTTCTAATGTTTGCTTGTCTTGTCCAACTCCAATATGTTAATTTTTGTTTTCTTATTATATTTTTTTTGTTTCATTATTATCCCTTAGAAGATTTTCCTTTTCTAATGAGAGACAGAAACTGAATAGATCTGGATGAAAAGGGAGGTGGGGTAGAACTGGAAGAAGTAGAGGAAGGGGAAACCATAATTATGGGGTGTGTGTGTGTGTGTATGTATGTATGTATGTATGTATGTATGTATGTAAAAAGAATCCATTTTCTTTCTTTTTTTAAATTTTATTTACATTTTTAAATTTTATTTACGTTTAGTTACATTTTAAATTTATTTACATTTTTAAATTTTATTTACATTTCAGATTCTTTCCCCATTTCCCCTCCCTAGAAAACCCCTATCCCATGCCCCCTTTTCCTTTTTGCTTTTATACATTTTTTTTAAAAATGTTAATCAAAGGCTTTAAAAGTTTGGTAATGCTCAATCAGAAGTGTAACCCAATACCCAACCTAGATATATAAACTATCTTTGACTGGTCGAGACACGTGAATATCTGCCTCCATGCCCCCCCCCCCTTCTCTCTCTTTCTCTCTCTCATCACCTAGCTTCACCCTTCCTGTTAAAAATAAAACTTTTCTCTCAAAATGAAATTAGAGCATAATTATTCTTAATTGTACCTGTGAGGTACAAGATAGTCCAAATACCCAGTCCATCATTTTGTTGACTAACCAGAACCTCTGTCATCTCTCCTAACTAAAACACTTAGTTTTGAACCTGGCTTTTTTTTCTTGGCTTTAGAATGAATGTCAGCTGAAAACCATCTACTCAGATCTTTTCTCTCAAAGTAAATAGCCAGGATTGGCTATGAGACTATAGGTCTTCAACCTTGTCAGAAACCAGAATGACTGAGTTAACTGAAATTATGGGAAGCACTAAGCATAGCTTCTAAAACTTAGCCAATTTGTAAAGACTGCTGAACACCTGGAAAGCTTCTATACTACCGAACGTTGGAGCATCAAATCTTCAGCCTTCTGGCTCAGAATCATCTGACAGACATTAGTGATGCAGAATTATTAAGGGCTGATTACTCTGTCTAGGCAGATATAATCAGTCGACTATTCTGCAATTGTGTCCTTTTCTGGACAGTAATTTGTCTGTAGATGGAAAGAGGCAATTCTTGCCTAGTGGCTGTCACCGCACAACTGGAGTAACTCCAAGGATGCTCAATTTCTTCTTAGAATCCACGACAGGAAGCTGTCAGGAGCAGACAGGTCTCTAATCAAAATGGATATTAATATAGAAATGTTTATAACGTCAATTCTATGGACTTCTGACATTTTGAAAACCAACTATCCATGTAAGATAACCTGGAGAGTTGTCTGTTAACTCTTCTCAGCTATTTCTAAATAAAATATAGAAAATACCCTAACAATAAACTCAGAGCCATGAATTTGCTATAGGCCCTTAACTCACAGGCTAACCATCTCAAATCAGTTAGAAAAGTTAAAGAAGGACTGGGTCTAAGCCTTGTATTTCTAAATGTGTTATATAGGCACAATGCTTATGAGAGTAACAATATTAATCTCACTTTTATATTAATAAGAAACTTGTACCAATGAAAACCTTAAATTTGAAATCAAAGTAAATTTTGTACCATTTAAGAAATTATAACTTCATCTTAATAACAATTATACAGATTTCTACCAATAGGTTATGGCTATGCAATAAAACCTAGCTATTCCTCCCTGTTCCAACAAAACCACTACATTTCCTTAGAAAGACAGCCCAATATTAACCATCTCAGTCCCCATGCCCAGGGAATAGGGGCACTGACTCTTCATTAGCTTCTTCAAGCTGATTATGGGCATTGAGATATTAGAAGAGGGCCAGGGGGAAGAGTAAATTGATAAGCCTCTGACACTGTGTCTTCACTGCATCCAGCTGGAATTCCAGGACATCAGAGGTTGGAGCAGGTGTGCTCAGCTTGCTTGATAAGTACGTATACCAAGGCTGTGTATTCTACAATATACAATTCTCAAAAGAAATTTTAGTATCAAGATAATTTTTTTCTTTGGAATTCTGGAATCTAGTCTTCTAGCAGCCTGCCTCTGTCATGTCTAATCCATATAATTCTGGGAGTTTCTTTGAGTGTGTGCTCCCACCATCCTCCCACTTCTGCCTCCCTGCTCTGGAAATTCCCAAACCTAGGGAATCCAAATTTTCAAGCACCAACACCATCTACTTCCAATGATGCCCAGCAAGACTCAACTACTTATACAGGTTGAACCATGTGTCCTCCCTTTGTGTTCTTGGGCTGGAGATTTTAGAATGGCTACTCCAGCTTGTTTTTTAAGACCTGTTTCTTGAAAAATTGTTTTCCAGCCTTTTACTCTAAGATAAAGTCTGTCTTTGTCACTGAGGTGGGTTTCCTGTATGCAGCAAAATGCTGGGTCCTGTTTATGTATCTAGTCAATTAGCCTATGTCTTTTAATTGAGGAATTGAGTCCATTGATGTTAAGAGATATTGAGGAATAGTGATTGTTGCTTCCTGTTACTTTTGTTATTAGAGGTGGAATTATCTTTGTGTGGCTATCTTCTTTTGGATTTGTTGGAAGAGGATTACTTTCTTGCTCTTTCTACGGTATAATTTTTTCTCCATGTATTGAAGATTTTCCGCTATTATCCCCTATAATGCTGCATTTGTGGAAAGATATTGTGTAAATTTTGTTTTGTCTTGGAATATCTTGATTTCTCCATCTATGGTCAATGAGAGATTTGCTGGGTATAGTAGCCTAGGCTGGCATTTGTGTTCTCTTAGGGTCTGTATGACATCTTTCCAGCATCTTTTACCTTTTATAGTATCTGGTGAAAAGTCTGGTGTAATTCTGACAGGTCTGCCTTTATATGTTACTTGGCCTTTTTCCCTTGCTGCATTTAATATTTTTTCTTTGTTTTGTGCACTTAGTGTTTTGATTATTATGTGACAGGAGGTATTTCTTTTCTGGTGTAGTCTATTTGGCATTCTATAGGCTTCTTGTATGTTTATGGGCATCTTGTTCTTTAGATTAGGGAATTGTTCTATAATTTTGTTGAAAATATTTATTGGCTCTTTAAGTTGGGAATCTTCACTCTCATCTATACCTATTATCCTTAGGTTTGGTCTCCTCATTGTATCCTGGATTTCTTGGATGTTTTGTGTTAAGAACTTTTTGCATTTTGTGTTTTCTTTGAGAATTGTGTCAATATTTTCTATGGTATTTTCTGCTCCTGAGATTCTTTCTTCTATCTCTTGTATTCTGTTGGTGATTCTTGCATCTATGACTCCTGATTTCTTTCCTAGGTTTTCTATCTCCAGGGAAGGTATCTTCCCTCTTTGTGATTTCTTTATTGTTTCTACTTCCATTTTTATGTCCTGGATGGTTTTGTTTATTTCCTTCACTTGTTTAACCAACAAGGTATGTTCTCTTATAATTCTTTAAGGGATTTTTGTGCTTCCAATTTAAGGGCTGCTTCCTGTTTACCTGTGTTCTTCTCTAATTCTTTGAGAGTTTTATTTATGACCTTCTTAAAGTCCTCTATCATCATCATGAGAAGGGATTTTAAATTTGAATCTTGCCTTCCTAGTGATATGGGGAATTCAGGACTTTTTGTGAGAGAACTAGGTTCTAATGATGACAAGTACCCTGAATTGCTGATGCTTATGTTCTTGCACTTGCCTTTCCCCATCTGATCTCCTTAATGCTACCTGCCCTGTCTCTGACTGGAGGCTGCCTTTCCTATTATTTTGGTTGTATCAGAACTGTGTGGGGGTGGGTGTTACTACTGGGGTTAGAGCTGGGACACAAGATCTGCTCAGTGCTCAGGTGCAGAGAGGAAGGAATCAGTGCTCCCGGCCAGGAGTGTCTTCCTGGGTCCTTAGTGGGTCCCAGTTACCTCCCTGTTTGTGGCTGGTGTTGCTTTCTCCTTATGTAAGATACTGCCTGGGTTAGAGCTCCTGGAAAGCCAGCTTCCTCTGGGTTCTGTGAGATTGGGGGCAGAGCTGCTGTCAGGGATCTGCTCAGTACTCGGGCCCTGGCCCAACATTAAGAATTCTTTAACTTACTTCTTTGTTTCTTTCTTGACACAGTTTTCACTCAAAATGTGTTATCTAGTCTGCACACATTTGTTTTCTTTTCGTAGTTCTATTGATGTTGATATTCAGGTTTATTCTATTTTGCTCAAACAGAATTCAGAATATTGTCTCTAATTTCTTCTTTCTGCTGAGACTTACTTTGTGTGTATCTTGTGTCCTACTATGTGTTGATTTTGAAGAAGGTTCCACAGGATGCTGAGAAGAAAATGTATTTTTTATTATTTGGGTAAAACGTTTTATACATATCTGTTTAGTTTCATGAAACTTAGTTATTAGTTATCTTTTATGTCGGAAATTTTTCTCCTTACTTCTTTTTTTCTAGAAGAGTTATTTATTGATAAGAGTGTGATATAGTAGTCAGCCACTATCATGATACTTTGATTAATATGTGCCTTCAGATTGATTAGTATTACTTCTAGGAAATTGGGTGTCCATGTGTTTGGTGTATATATGTTTACATTGAGATATCTTGTTGATAGATTTTCTTCCTTTAGCAAATATGAAGTATCCTTCCTCATTTCTTCTTACTGGTTTTGGTTTGAAGGCTATATGTCAGACAACAGAATCACTACAACTCATTTGTTTGTTTGTTCCATTTACTTGGGATATCTTTTTCCATTGTTTTGCCATAAGGTGCTGTCTACCATTACTGGTGAGATACATCTCCTGGAGGGAGGCAACAAGAAGACTGATACTGTTTCTAATCCAATATGTTACTCTATGTCATTTTATTGGGGCACTTGAGATCATGAAAATCATGAATGAGCAATAGATATTATTTTTTCCATTTGTTACTTTGTGATATTGTTTTGACTATAGAAACAATCCTCAAATCCACACAAACTAATGACTCCAAGTAGCCTAACAGAAATCAATTCTGGAGGACCTCAAATTATCTACAGACCATAGTAACTAAATTATTTTGCCAGTCTACTTTCAAAGACTGGATCTGGACTTTGTCAGGAACATAATTAGAAGCTAGCTGTAGCTCACTATGATGTTAGGATAGGAAGAGACAGGATCTGAATATCAATCAAGGGTTAGCACATGTTTAAGGCTCTTTTAATTGTCAGCCTAAAATTGGTTTTGTCTCTCCTACAGTATTTATTGTAAGTTGCATTGACTGTATAATTTCCAATTATGTTAGTGTGTTGAAACCTGGCATGTCTGTTACCAGGGTTTATTAACCAACTTTCGTCTCACTGCTCAGAATATTAGAAAACCTTGATTCTCTGAAAAAAGCTTGAAAGTGCTGGAAGAAGTGAGTTAGGCTTTAAGCAGAAGCAAGAGAGTAGCAGGCTTGATTATTGCAGGTATAACAGCTTTAATTCCATTAATTGCTAGCACCACTGCTTCTGCAATAGCACTGACACAAGGAGTTAAGACAACTATTTTTGTTAACCATCTAGCAAAAAAATGTTACTAATGTACTGAGTATACAAAGGGATTTATATAGGTATCTGGAACAATGGATGATGCTATTCAAATTATCTGAATATTATAACCTATTCAAATTATCTGAAGGAGATTCAGTGTTCAAGAGTTAGGAGCCATCCCAAGTGTCATTACAAATATTATTGGAGTAGTGTTACTTTTGAAATTCACAATGATTGTCATTACAATTAGAAAAAAGTTTAAAGACACCTGTAGGATATTTGGCATACCCCTAACATCTCTCTGGGTGTGTTATCTTTGCATAATGAGATTATGAATTTAAAGAATGCTGCTCTGTTGACCTTTGATGCTGTAGATAATCCTAATAAAATTACCCATGGCCTGAGCTCAGTATTTTCATTTTGGACAAACCTCAGGAATGGCATATATAGCTTGATCAACTAGCCCTTTTTGTCCTGGAAATACTTTTATTCCTGTCCATCGTGTTAAAGCTTATCTTTAACAACATCAACATGTTGGCAGCCAAAGTACATGGCTTAAACCTGAAAATGGACCCCCAGACAAAGTTATTAAATTAACAGGCTGGCAAGCCAAGGAAGGGTAAGATTCTGCACAGAGCTTTACCAATCTAAGACAGAAGTGAATTGCCTTTGATAATGCATATTCCATGATAGGTAAAGAAGGCATTCTTGTCAGAATGACGTAAGACAGGCTCAGTCTTGTTAACAAAATGAAAAAGGGGGAGAGATGGAGAGCTTTTGGGGCTGTTTGTCAAGAAGCTGACGAGGGCCTAGGACAAGGAAAGGGGCTGCTTGACAGGAATATGACATTGGCAAGGACAAGGAAGTAGGCTTCGAGTAGGAATCTGACATTAGACTAGAGCGAAGAAGTAATTTCAGGTGGGAATCTAAATTGTAGGCTACAACAAAGAAGTAATCTCAGGCAGAAATCTAAATATTAGGCCAGAACAAAGAAATAATTCCAGACAGGATTCTAAATTTTAGACTAGAACAAGGAAGTAGGCTTCAGTCAGGAAAATGACCTTGGGCTAGGATAGGGACATAGGCTCAGATACTTTGGTCGTCTTGATAAGCCTTTAGAAAAAGCGATCACGGGAGTGTTCGAGTAACTGGGTTTAATGCATTGCTTTTCCTTTGACTATTTGTATTTATTGTCTTGCTTGTTCCTCAGCTGTTTGCATTTATTGTATTGCTAGACCCTCAACCTAGAACTAACCTTATTACATGCATGTAATCAAAATGGTATAAAAGCATAAAGGAAGAGGGGGTATAGGATACAGGGTTCTAGGGAGGGGAAATGGGGAAAGGGGATGACATCTATACTGTAAATAAATAAAATATCCAATAAAAAAAAGTATAAAAAATTGTTTTGCACTGGTAGGAAAACACACAAAGGACTGAGAATCATTGTTTCACACCTAAGTGATTTTTCAACAAAAATATTTTGGATGCTGGAAATATGGCTTATTTTATAAAGCAATTCTCTTACAAACATAAAGACATAAATCCCAAACACCCATGTAAAAAGCCAGGGAAAGTGGCATGTGAATGTAATTCCAGAGCTGGTAAAATGGAGATTGGGGGACTGCTAAGGATTTCTGGCCATCCAGTGCAGCCAATTAGGGACCTCCAAGTTTAATGAGAAACTATGCCTCAAAAAACTAAGGGGAAGGAAGTGATTAATGAAGATCCTCCACACCAACACCTAGCCTTGTGTGGGCATTCACTGATGCATATTTACCCTCACATAAAGCAGGAAACAAAAGATACATTGTAGAAAAGACAACCACTTCAACAATTGGCATTGAGAATGCTAGATACCCACATGCAAAATAAATTATATCCATGTTTTTCATGATGCACAAACATCACTTCAAAAATGGATAAACATCCAGATCTTTCATGCAGAAAAGTTCATCATATTAGCAAACACATTTTAGGCAATATGTAATCAATTTCACAAAACACTGTGAAAATTGATCTTGAAGCTAAGGATCTTAAAACATGAGCAGAGCTTGTGATCAAGGCATCTAATACAGTATTTGAGGGAGTAAAACAGCGACCTTTGGATCTACCATCACTTCAGCTGGGTGATTAATTTCATTTTTTTTTTTTTGCTTTACACACCCTGCCATAAACTTTTGTATTTACACTTTCTTGTAACTGACTTCATGACATTTGCTCTTGCTTAATAATAATCAGTTAACAGCAAGAGCAGGTGTTCTCAAGGTGCAGCCTTTCCATGGCATAAAACTAAACAGTTTTTAAAAATCATTGTAAAAAATGTAAAGATAAAACTGCCCTACTCTAGTGTCTGAATGAAATAGAGTGTAACTGTACAAAGAAAAAGCCGAGAGGAGAGAAGGTCAAGGGCAAATTTTGACCTGACATTCTGCTCTAGACCAGTGTCTCTCAACCTTTGGGGGTCGCATATCAGATACCCTGCATATCAGATATTTATAGTATAATTCATAACAGTAGCAAACTTACAATTATGAAGTCTAAATAAAGTAATGTTGTGACTGGGAGCATGGCAACATGAGGAACTGTATCAAAGGGTCTCAGTATTAGGAAAGGTAAGAACCACTGCTCTGGATTTGTCACCCTGCCTCCCAAGGCTTGTATTTGATCTGACCCATGAACTGATGGTTTATGTGCACTGTTTACATGCCTTTTGTTCTATCTCTCTGTGACATGGTTACATACAGAATTTATGAGTAACCATTTGAACTGCTAGAGTAGTTTGTCCATTTTTCCTGCTCAGAGAAGGGGGAAATAGAACCTGTAGCGACCACCTCCAGTTGATAGGCACAACCTCCAGTCAATGGATGGGTCACCCACTCATCTCAAAATTTTTAACCAAGAAATATTCCTGTTCAAAGGAAGAACAAGGACAAAAGAATGGAACAAAGAACGAAGAGAGAGCCAACTGGGGACTGCTCCACCTGGGAATACATCATGTCTACAAACACCAATCACAGCACTCTTACTGTAGTCAAGAGGTACTTGCTGACAGGAACCTGGTGTGGCAGTTTTTTGGGAGGTCCAGACAGCAACTGGACAGTGCAGATTTGGATGCTTAGAGCCAACAATCAGACTGAGCTCTAGGAACCTGGTAGGGGACCTGGCAGAAGAACTGGAGGAGCAGAGGGGGATTGCAACTCCATTGGAAGAGCAACGTAGGTTGGCCTGACCACCCAGTTCTCCCAGAGACTAGACCACCAACAAAGAGTGTACCTGGAGGGATCCAGATACATATGTAGCAGAGGATGGTCTTGTCTGACAGTAATGGGAGAAGAAACCCTTGGTTCTGAGGAGGTTTGATGCCCCAGAGTAGGGAGATTCTGGTGGGGTGGGGAGAGTACAGGTGGATGGGGGTGCACCCTCATACAGGAAAAGGGGAGGAGGAGGGCAGATGTGGGATAGGGGGTTGGTGGAAAGGTAACTGGGAAGTGAGATATCATTTGATATGTAAATGAATGTAATGATGAATAAAAGAAAAAGAAAAAACTCAAATGACAGCACATGTTGATGAGGATGAGGAGAAACAGGAAAACTCTTTCATTGTTGGTGAAATTGTGAACTTGTGCAACCACTCTGGAAATCAATCTGGTGGTTTCTCAGAAAATTGGGAATTCTCCCCGCAAGAGTTGGAGTATACTATTCCTGAGCATATAACCAAAAGTCATTCCACTATACCACATGGACACATGCACCTGTATATTTATAGCAGCTTTATTCATAATAGCCAGAAATTGGAAACAACCCAGATGGCCCTCAGCTGAAGAATAGATACAGAAAATGTAGTTCATTTACACAATGGGATACTACTATGCTATTAAAAACAAGGATATCATGTGTTTTGCAGGCAAATGGATGGAACTAGAAAATATTATCCTGAGTAAGACAGAAGCCTAGCATAACTGTCCTCTGAATAGCTGACTGAAACAGACACAGAGACCCACAGCCAAACCTTGGAGAGAGCCTGGGGAGTCTTATGGAAGAATTGGGGGAAAGATTGAAGGCCATGAGGGTGTAGGAACCCCCACAGGAAGACAAACAATGTCAATTATCCTGGATCTCTGGGAGCTCTCAGAAACTGAGCCACCAACCAAAGAGCACACACAGGCTAGATGGAGGCATTCCCAGCATCATCCTCCAAATACCACCCCCTACCCCTTACATATGTAACAGAGGGCTGCAGTGGGAGGGGATACACCTAATCCTGCAGAGACTTCATGCACCATGGTGGGAGAATATGGAGGGGGGAAATGGGAGAGTGGGATCCCACCATCTTAAAGACAAAGAGGAGGGGAAAGAAGGAGAGACTCTGTGAGGGGGGACTGGGAAGGAGGCAGTATTTGGGGTGTGAATAAATAAGTAAATTAAAAAAAAGTTTGTCCAGTTTTCCAAAGTCACAGGTTACTGCTTCACTTCTCCACAGTTGTACTCTTGTCTGTAGATTGAGTCTTCACTTACAAGAGTGTTCTTTTGCCTCCCCTGCTCAGTTTACAAATAGGCTATCTATTCATTATATAACCTCCAAGCACTGCAGTTCAAATTCCCTTCAAAGTGGTAGGTTTATGTTTCCATTCTGTATTTTTATAGCCCAGCTTCATCACATTGACTTTTATAAGGTGATTTGTGTGTCTCTTTAAAAGCCGTCTCCATGCCACTTAGTCTTTTCTCTAAATGAATCATGCTCAAGGGTAATCTTTAAACCACAAAGATATTAATCATTATTAAAAATTAATGTGGTAACAGAGGAAGCACATAGTCTAATATTAGATTACTCACTTGCATCGGTTTAATAAGCATTTGGCGTTTTAAGAAAGTGACATTGAAGACCCTCTTGATCTACAGGATAAACTTAAATTAATTGGGTTCTCAGAGCAACGATGGGGTTTAGGGTGAATAAGGTGAATAAGGTAAACACAGTATGAGAACGGGAAGAGGAAAGTTGCCTACATCAGGGTAACTATGGCTGACTAGAGAAGTACAGAGCTAGCAGAAACAATTATACTAAAGAAGATACATCTTACTAGACATGAAAGTGAAGCTGGGTAGGAGATGTGGATGTGAAATTCATATCTGTAAATCCCAACATAAAAGCTCAAAGACCTTAATTTTTTTAAAAAGTGAACATTTTATGATAAAGTACTATATTGAACCTTAGTTGTAATTTTTTTATTAATTAATTGCACATAATTACATGTAGATCCGTGAATCTGCTGAGATGCTTTTTTTTTTTTAATGCAAGAAGCAGACAATAACCTGCAGAGTGGATTATCCAGAAGGAATAGCATATATCTCATCAAGATCTTTCATAAGAGAGGGTGTTGTCTCACCTAACTGTCAAGATCTTGCATCAGTAAGGTATGGATCAATCCAAGTTCAGTGTTTTCAGGCCTCTTTACTTCAACCCTGCCCACCTCTACAGGTGGCTTTTGATCTCAGACTGTCTCCCTCAAAGTTAGCTTTCACAGTGTTCTGTTTCCTGACTCAAACTTTGTGGGAGAAAGCATGAACTTCTCTAGTAAACAGAAGTTCTCGTCTCCACTTGGATGAGACTAAATCAGGACATGCGTCTAAGCTTAAATCAATCTGCTCCAAGAAATGGTGTTTCCTTGACTGAATTAAATAGAGACTGATGTTGCTATGGGAAGAAGTCAGCAGAAAGGAGGTTATGCTAGGATTTACTGTGTAAACTCATGCTGGATTTTAATAGCAAATCCATCCACAGTCAAAACATTAACTGAAAGAAGTTCTGAGCAAGCTCTGGGGGCAGTTACACCTCCTGAAGATGAAGAGTACCAGGAGGGTTAGGTCATGGAATAGCAGAAGATGAGGGGGTTGGACCAGAGCACTGTGACGCATGACTCATCAGCAGTGAAGCTGTTTCATAAACATGATCTACCACGTTCTTGTTTGTGCTGCATCTTTGCAAGGCTGTGTGCGTTGTATGTACCTGCAGAGAAATTCAACCTTCCAGTCCATCCGTTCCTTCTGGTAAATTTTGTTGATTCCTGAACACTGCATTAAAAACAACAACAACAACAATGACAACAAGCCATCACAATCAACCCCTCTCAGAAAGATGTTCCTTGGGTTCTACATATGACTGGGTCACACTGTCTTTGCTTCCACTACCAAGTAAGCACTCTACTTTTTCACCAATGCTCAAGCTAACGAAAACTAAGTATTGTATTACCTATGCCTCTTTTGTCTTTTTTTTTTTTTTTTTTTTTTTGAGACATGGTCTCACTCTGTAGCTCAAGTTAGTCTAAAATTTTCTAGTATTTGATTATCTGCATGTGTCCATAACCAGCTGACCTCTTGTTATTTCTAAAGAATTCTACCTCAGCACTCAGAAATAAGAGGATCATCAAGAACTATATTGTAAGACCCTGTCTCAAATAAGACAAAACAGAGTTTTACCCTTATATCTTCAATCTGAGAGACTAATTATACTCAACTTAAATGTAGCTGAGGAATTAAAATTATTTTGCTATTAAAATGTTCAATTGCCAATAATAAATACTAAGCATGATGACTTGTAACAACAAATTTAATTAAAAAAAATAAATTCAAACCATGGCCTTATGATTTGACTGGACATGAGAAACACTTGGCTACTTTAAACTTTGGGTTACATATGGAGAATAGCAGCCCATTGAAGACAATCCACCACAGCACAGTGACACCCAAAGTTTAATTAATTTAATATTAGATAGGCAGGCTTGAAAATATTTGAGCTATAGCAAATCATTAGACATTGAGACTACCTAATAGACTAGCAAGCTATTGTCAACAGATCCCTCATTTTTCAAAATGTTGTAAACTTAGTAGCACTCTACCGACTATATAGAAGCAGTTTTACACCCACACATAAACTAAATACAGAGACAAAAATATGTTTTTTAAACATTTTTATTGATTCTTCGTGAATTTCACACCACGTACCCCAATCCTACTCAGCTCCCTGTTCTGTCCTATCTACCCTGCACCTTTTCTCCCTCTACGTCAAAAGAAAATTTTAAAAAATTAAAATTAAAAAAATAATTAAACAACAAATAAAAAGTATGTGGTGAAGCTGTTGTGTGTCAGTGTGTCCCACAGTATGCCCGTTTGTCCACACTTCTTCACTTGCAAATGGTCATTGCAGTGAGTTATTGGTCTGGCTTCTGCTGCATCATCAATACTGGGTCCTCACTAGGAGTCCTCTTGGACATCCTGTTGTTGTTCTGTGTCATGGAGATCAAAATTATGTTTTTAACTATCATATTCTCTAATGCATTTAACTGGTAACGTAAGTCTCAGGGAAATTAGAAAGCATTTAATAATAATGTTCAGTTTGTTCTTATAATGTCACTGAATGACCAGTCTCCCTGTAAAGAATGTCTCTGTAGCCACTTGAAATAGAGAATTGAAACAAAACTAAGGCTTCCTCCCTCCATGACCTGTTTAGCAATTTATACATGAACATTTTCCTAGCTATCTTTTCTTGAAAAAGCAAAACAGTCAAACCAAATTACAGTAATAAGTAACTGAAAATATCCAATATTAAGCTAATCTCTCTATATTTTTTCTAATTCCAGCATAAAAGAGTGGAAAATGTTGACCACCTGTAGGTCACCATGGGATGTCATTTGCTTTGAAAGAACTGTTGATCAATCTCAAGCAAATCTGATGTTTAGAAAAACTTGTAAGAAAATTTTGATATGGAATATTTAATATGAAACATTATCTAAATTATTACAAAAAATGGTTACACTAGTTGCTCTTCAACCATGTTAAAGCAAAAGTTTGGCAACCAACTGGCAACATTACTTACTAATGTCAACTGTATCTCTTAACAGCCACTTATCCTGAGTAGAAGAAAAGCAATATAGGACATAAATTTCCAGAACACAGACCTCTGGAAATAAACAAACCTGATTGGCTTTCTTCCATCAACTATTGCCATGGCCTTAAGAAATATATTATTTCTAATTTTAATTTTTCTACCAATGAGTGGGGAAAATTAACAGTACCTGCTGCCTAAAGCAGTTGTAAGGATTAAAGGAAAGATAATATATGTCAAGTACATGCCAGATTCTCAGCTCAAGACTACTAAGCTCTAATACACTTAGCATAAAATAAGATGCAGATAACAAGAAGGAGTGGCTAGGAACTGTTGAGACTGACCAGAAATGCTCAGCTAGAGGAGAAATAGTAGACTCCCAAGCATCCTTTGGGTTCTGAGAACAGAGGAGCTCTGCCCTTGCTTCTGACGTCGGTTAGAAAATGAAGAGAGTGTTCAAAGCACACACAGACCAGTGTGATTTAGAACAGGTAATGCAGAGACAAGCAATGGTGCTGGCAGTCAACTCAGATGGACTGATGAACAAGCAAGATGAAGTATATAACAGGTGAGTAGTGGTTCTATGCAAAGTTCGATAAGAACAAACTTTTGCTTTTTTCCTTTTTTAATGTCTTATTTTCCTCCTTTATGAGACAAACAGGTCCCCAGTTCGTGTTAGCCTTAGACCCATGACTTGCATTGATCAATGCAACAGCCTGAAGGGGAAGACAGTGAGGTGGCTCATCAGGTACACCATGTACTGAACAGCCATGGACCTGAGCGCCATATCAAGAACCCATGCAAAGCTGGAAGAGAACTGACAACTGAAAGATGTTCTTTGACCTCCACTTACACACCTTGGCAATTGTGTGCATCGACACACACATACCAGATGAACACAAAATAATAACAACAACGATGATGATGATGATGATGATGATAAATAAAACTTAAAAGAACATAAGAGGCATCATATGCTTAGTAGTAGAGTTACTCTCTGATACCTTAGGGTACACTCCAGTGCTGGACAACCTTCCTACTATTGTCTCTACAAACTTTTAGTCCATAACTCCTCCTCTTCCTCTGCCTCTGCCTCCTTCTTTTTCACAGCACCAACAGTAATTTTATTTTCTAATTGGCAAGCACTTGTTCCTAGGAGATATTTTTTAAACTTATTTCGCTGTTAAGAAGTTCTTTAGCCTCCCAACCTACTCCCATTCCCCAGGATGCCCATAGCCCCATTGTCCTTCCCTGAAAAGCCCCATTCTATGGCTCCCTACCCTATGGCTGATGTTCAACCCAGTTGCTCAAGGACCTTCTGACTGCAGAGCTATGCCATCAACTTCTATCGTACACCTCCATCTCAGTAGCCATGAGTGACATGAATTTTTAGACTTAGACTGCTTTATTGAAGTGGCAGGAGTATATTATTCCCCTCCCCCTTTCCCAGCCCTTCTCTCACCCATGCAATTCCCATTGGATGGAGGCAGTAGTTTGAAACACTTTTACCTCCCAAAGATTTCATCCTTCTTAACATGTCTGTCTCATCCAACACATTCTGGTTTCTTAGAGGAAGCATTGATGGGAATGATAAACCATCCACTGTGCTTATCTGTCGCTGTTAAATTATAGAGTTGTGCCTTAATGTGTGCACTGTGAGGTGCTTATAGTAGAATGCCTCTCAGTTACCAAGTCCCATTTTGGTTTTGAGTGAGAGGGTGGCCTGAGCCCAGTTGATATACAGCATAGACTGCAAAGAGAACATTTTAACTATCTTCTCCCATGAGCAGGTCTACACTTTGATCTAACTCCTGACCCCAATCTTAAATTCAATGTAGAAATATTTTCTCTGAACAGCGAGTCTTAATTAACAGCTTTTGCCACTTTTCCCCCCACCAATATCATATGTGGAGAGGGAGGGAAAATTTTATCATTAAACTAAGAAGTTTCAGAGCCTCTTAAAACTTGAGCACTTGGAGGTACAGGAGGTGGAGAGATTTTTTTCAGTGTAAGCATAAATTCACAAAACATTTCTCTGAACATTTTAGGAAGAAAATGTCTGAAGAGAATAGGCTGATAAACTCATTGTAAACCGAGAGCATCCTAAGTTACAAGTGCATTTATTCTATCTAGTCTTGCAAACATCATAGCAGTTTAGCTGTCGGCTATAAGTCAATTGTCTATCCTATGCTGGGGTGATGGCTGGCAGCTGGGACACACTGTTTAATACTGGGGTAGCCATAGCACCATTAGACAGAATAGGAAAACACTGTTCCAGGGTGAGATATAAAAAAAAGCCACTATTCAAAACCCAAAGAAAATATTCTATAGAACAAATTATAGAACTCTATTATTGCACCAAAACATTATAAATTGAATAATTGTAATTTTAGAAACATCTACTTCACTGTTTTATCTAAGTCCACATTTTTTAAGTGGCCACCTCCAACTCTACCAGCTATGTACAATAAAACCTCCCCCAAATTGAATATATCCCTGGTGGGGAGTTGACTCTTGTGAATATGGCAGGCGGCCCATTCGGTGTCAACAAATAAAAAGTTATCAAAGATTTATCAGAGTTCTCATCCCTTCATTATTAAGTCAAATCAGAGGGCCGAATTACCACTAGTATGTAATGGCTTGTTTATGCTGGTACAGTTCAGGAACTTTTTAAAAAATGTGCTTTCAGCATCTTCATTTAGAAAAAGAAAGTCTAAATATTACCAGCTTTTTTTCACAACTGGTATAATATATCTATAGAAGGAAGCCCCTACCCTGTTCTTACTTGAAGAATGTGGTACCACATGGCAATTTGACAACTCCAGACTGGAAAATAGTAGAAGAACATTTCCAAGATAAGAAGTTTGTCAGTCTAGATACAGCATAGTCACATTTTTATGGTCTCACCATCAAGTATAGATTCTAAACCTCTCAGTGGAGAAGTTAAAGCAGTCTAGTCTGTGATCACGACCTGTCTTAGCATTTCAAACTTGCCTTTTTTTTTTTAATTAGTAAAAATGTAGTAAAAAGAGGCTTGTGTTCCTAAGGATTTACAACTGGTCTTCTGAAAATGTTTCCTGGTAGGTACTGCATGTTCCTTTAAGATAATTGCTCGTTGTAAAAGAAGGCACACACGCCAGGCTGTGCGTTAGGCAGCTTTTACTATGCTCACTGGGTGTGCCAGATCTCTGAGGCACAGAGCCAACAGTGAAGCTGCCATCATTCAGCGGCATGTGCAGACTGTGGTGTGTCAGTGTTTAAGCTTCGGAAAATGTCTCCACCTTTTCATCAGTAATATTAAACATTAACTTCCAGTTTCCCCGAAGTGTTAAAATGGCTCAACTTTAACTTTCTAGCAACCTGAAGAATAATCAAATACTTTTCATAAGCTGTATGCTCGTTTATAAGTGAAATGCTTGCTTCCTGTAATCCTACCATGCAGTAACTGAGTGACAAGTGAAAATACATAAGCATTAATAAGCCTTCAGTAGTTGGCTAAAACTTTAAGTTTGCATGGTAATGCTCGTTCTCAAATCATTTAAATACACAAATTGGGAGATGTTCAACAAATTCCTTTTTGAGTGAGAAACATAATCGGGGTGATGTTTTAAAGACCTGAAGAAGATAGAAGCAAGGATAGATCAGACTGGTAGAAAAGAGACAGCTCGAATGATTTCACAGAAATATTATGTGACTATTTTGTAGGCTATTGATGAAAGGAGCATAGTTCCTGCAATAATGAGGGCTGAATATTAAGATGCCTGGTAGAATTCATCATAAGGAAATACGATTGGGCAAGACAAGTGTTTTTTACTTAAAATTTGGAAAGGCTACTTAGTTAGATTTTCTTGTATAAGACAGTCTGACAGATAGCTTTCAACAATCTATGTGATAGAATCCTATAGAATAGTCATTTTGGTACTTTTTTTTTTTTAAAGCCAGTTTTTATTCTATAGCCTAGACTGATCTCAAACTCATAGTTCTAATCTCTCAAGTGACAGAATTAGAGGCCTATCACTCTTGGCCTTGCTTTTCTTTGAACATGTGCTGTGAAAATAAATGAACAAAGCTCATTGTTCGCTGTGAAAGCATTTCCTCCTGCCGAGAAACTGAGAGTTCCCTTCTTCTCCCTGAGTGGAAGGTTCCTATGGTTTGTGCCTCTCAGACTATATTTTCAGGATTCTATAAAACAGTGCCAAGTCTCTTAGGATTCTGAGACACCTGTTAGACATGGCTGCATCCCTTTGATCTCATTTCCTCTCTAGACCTTCTAATACATCTGTCTGTTGGATAATTTCTCAGATGTCATTGTGTCTAGATAGCTGTACTCTGTATATGCATTTAAACTTGCTGCTGTCTTTTAAAACTGTTTTATTATCAAGAATTGCGTAAATGTACCAGTTAAAGTAATCATATCTTGCATCCGTTTTTCCTCCACATCCCACCATATTTACCCCAACACAGCACCACCCGACTTTCTTTATTTTTTTGATAATGCATTGAGTCCAGCTGCACCAGACCACGTGTACATGGGTATGGAGCCATTAGAGCATGGAAAAACTACCAATAGCCATTCCTTATAAAAAATTAATTTTCCCACTCCCATAAATTATCTATGCTTCAGTAAAAGGTAGACCTCAAAGACCATCTACTTCATCTATGCTTGGATTTTGGGCTGGCTTGATCTTATACAGGTCTTATAAAGATGACCATAGCTGCCTTGAATTTGTGATTTCCATAGCTCTCATGCCCAGAAGATAGTACCCCACAGCATTCTTCCACATCAACCGGCTTTTACATTCTTTCTGCTTCCTTCTTCTGCAATGTGCTTCAAGCCTTGGTAGTGGTGGGATTAATATAGGCATCCTGTTTAGGAATAAACACTCTTCTAGGCAGGCTCACTAGTTACACATCTGTCCATTGACAGCTGTCCATTTCAAAAGAAGCTTGTGTGACCAAGGTTGACAACAGACCAAGACTATGAGTATAATGTAAATATTCAGAAGGCAATTTGACAACAAGATCATTTAGAAAAATAACCACAGTAGATCATACCCCAGGGCCTGTGATCTCCCTAGCCCTTGGCTTCTGATGAGGACCATAGTAACAAGTGTGAGTTCTCTCTTGTGGAGCAGACCTCAAATTCAATTAGAAAATAGTTATTTTCTCCATAACAGTCACATTACTATTATTTCACTAGCCACATCTTGTCTGGTGGGTTAGGATTGCAGCATGCAGGGTGCAGGGCTAGGTAAGACTATCCAGAAGCTTTAATGCTTCAAAGGGACCAGTTTGTTGATTGCTGTTCTTATTTCTTCCAATTCCCCCTCCAAATCCCACCATATTTCCCTTGAGATGGTTCTTCCCAACTTAGTCTTCTTATTTTGGTAACACAATCCTTTGCTACTGGCGTCTGACTTGGAAAGTCCTTACCTATGCCTGTTAATTGAAAAGTGCTTCCTACTTGATTGCCCAGCAGTCTCAGGGTTTCTTTCAGGTCTAATGATGAGGTCTTGATTATGTGGAGGAACGTTTTGTTCAGAGTGAGACATAATGATCTAGGCTCATTTCCCTGCATGCTGAATTTTGGTTTTTAAAAAGCCATCTTGTATAGATGATGTCTTTTTGTCTTTTTGGCATTTTTATTTTAAAAAATCATGTAACTCTAGTTTCATGGACTTATATTTGAGTCTTTTTTTCTTGCTGATACCACACACGTTTATTATTATATTCTATGGGATAATTTAATGGGAGCTATACTGCTAGCTCCCACAGAATTCCTTTCACGCATTCTGTTTGTGCCTCCATAACACTTTTTGTAGTGTTTGTTTCAACACTTCTGAATAGAAGCATAGAATTTTCAATGGCACTGAGTTGAACCTATAGTTTGCTTTCCACAGGACAGTCATTTCCACAATATAAGTTCTTCCAATCCATGAGCATGGAATGCTTTTCATATTCTGGTGTATTACTCAGTTTCATCTTCAGAGTCCTGAAATTCTCATTACAGAGTTACTACTTCATTTTATTGAATTGGTTTATTTCCAGGCATCTTATTTTGTGAGTGTGGCTGTTCAGAACGTTATTGTTTCTCTGATTTTTTGAGTCTCTCATTGGTGTATAGCATGGCTGCTAATTTAATTTTGTATATTGCAACCTTGCTGAATTATTTATCAACTCTAAATATTTTTGAGGGGTAGGATGACGCAAGTATCTCATGTAAAGGATCATATGCAAATAATGATGCCATGACTTCTTTTCTTCCTCATATAATTGTATTTCTTTCTCCTATCTTATTGCCAAAGCTAAGAGTCTAAGCATTGTATTATTGGAGAGTAGAGAGAATGGACAACCTTGCCCTTGTTCCTAATCTAAGAGAGAACCTTGAAATCTTTTCTTCATTAAATACCATGCTAACTACAGACTTGTCATATGTCACCTTTATGATGCTGAGTTATACTGTTTCTGTAACTAGCCTGTTATGACTTTTATGATAAAAGGATGTTGAATTTTGCTGAAAGAATTTTCTGTGTCTAATGAGGTGACAAAGTTATTTCCATCTTCAAGTCTATTTATGTGATCGATAACATTTATTGAGTTCCATATATTGTTAAAGTGAAGCACCTAACATTAGTCATAGCTCTACATGTCTCACTGGAGTTTGGCATTTGTTGATTTTATTAACCTTAGTAACATGCTATTAAAACAGTCAACATTTACATTGGCTTTCTTAAGGTCTTAGTTACATTCTGGACTCACGTTGACCTTTCTGTCAAATAAGATGATCAGGGAATTCTAAAGAAGTATTCTGAAATAGCTAAGGTAAGATTGTCTCTGTCTCATAAATATGCAACTGATTTTTCTACTTCACTGTAAGACTTTACACTTGATCTATTTTATTTTTTGAAACAAAATTTTGCCACAAAGACTAGGCTGCCTTGAAGTTGCATCCTCCTGCCTCATCTTCTCCAATCCTGGGATCATAGGTGTAAACAACTATGCATGAATTCAGTTTGCTTTGCTGTATGTAAGGTTGACCTTTGAACCATGTTTGGTAAGGGTTTAAATATAGACTTTTTTGAGTGATTTGTAATAACTTAAAACAGCTCTCCCATAAACTTCACAGCCTAGAAAGGTTTTTTTTTTTTTTTTTTTTTTTTTTTTTTTTTTTTTTTTTGTTTTTTTGTTTTGTTTTGTTTTGTTTTTTTAAGATGGCAAAGTTGGACAGGACAACCTAAAAAAGAAAAGATTCCCAAAAGTAGACACAAGAGTCAGAGACCCTCTCATTCTCACATTCAAGAATCCCATAAAAATTCTTAGCTAATTGCTATAATATGCCAAGGGGACCTGTGCTTGCTGATTTACTCTTTGTGAACTCATAGGAACCTTGCTAAGTTCATTCAGAGGCCCTTGTTCTCCTGGTGGTCTTCATCTTCTTTGGTTCTTAAAATATTTCTGTCTCTTCTTCCGTGGGATTCCCTGAGCTCTGCAGGGAGAAATTTGATTGAGATTTCCTATTTATATTCTGTACATATAAGGTCATAATGTCTGGCTCTGCGTTCTTTCCCATTTACCACAGTATGAAGCCTCTCTGATGATGACTGAATAAGAAACTGATGAACAATTATAACAGAATATCATTAAGAGTCATTTAATTGCACCCCCTTTTTAGACCAGTAATATTTTTTTAACCTTAGTCTCTGGGCTATCTATTCCCTTGTTCTTGGTTACTTAAGCAGTGTCAGGTATGAGTTCCTTCTCCTGGAGTTGGACTTAGGTCAAATCAGACAATGGTTGGCTAGAATAGTTTTTGCTTCATCTAATTATATTTTATTTTGTCATAATTGGTTATCTCTTAGAAGCCTGGTTTTTTTTTTAAATAATATAGTCAGAAAGGAAGTGGATCACGAGAGAAGGGGATGGAAAGGGACTGGGAGAAGTACAAGGATGGGAAGCAATAATTAGGATATATTATATAAGAAAAGAATCTTTTTTCAATATAAAGAAAAACATGTCGGCAATGTATAAACTATTAGGAGACAGCAGTATATTTTCATTGTGTATCTTAAAATATACAAAAATTCATCAAATATATTAGGATTTATGCAGATACAGATGTTGCATGATACCATTTGCTTTCAAGAGAAATGTAAACAATTATAAAGATGCACTATTAAGTCATAAATGCAGAGAATTAACTGTCATTCATAAGGAACTTGATTTTGTAGTGCCCCTTTATCATTATTGTGGTTAACACAAGTGTTTCCTGTGTTCACCTAAAATATCCTGCAATACTTTTTCTAAATTTCGTAATTATATTTATGTACAGAAAACTTAGTGTACATTTTTAAACTCAGTTTAGTGACAAGTTCATTAACCTTTGCCTTTTCCAGCTTGGCAATGCAAGCCACAGACTTAGGACCCAGGACGTTGCTTCCCCAGTGGCGGCGGATCTCGTCATATCTGTCATTGTAATTGGTCCTAATTGCTTCCACCAGCTTAGCTAGAGCACCCTTGTCTTCCGAGTTAACCTGTGTGAAGGCAACAGTGGTGCATGTCTTCCTGTGGACCAGGCGCCCCAGCCTGACCTTTCCCTTGACAATGCAGTTAGGCACCCCCATCTTTCAACACAGAGCAGGCATGAAAACCACCAGCTCAATGGGGTCTACACCATGGGCAATCACCACAAGCTGAGCCTTCTTGTTCTCCATCAAGGTGGTGACTATATTGACTCCTGCTCGGAGGACAGGTGGTCTCTTAGTTGGGATGTCCCCTTTGCCAGCAGCTTTCCTCTCAACACGGGCCAGTAGCCTTTGTTTCTTCTCTTGCTTTGTCTCTGACCTGAGTAGCTGTTTGCCTGTCCAGGGCCTGGGTGAACTGGTTAATGGCAGGAGGTACTTTGATCCGCTGCAGACTGATGTAGTGGGGCCATTTAATGAGGTGTGTTAGATCTCTTTTGGGCTGGATGTCCTGCCAATGCCGAAGTTCTTGAGCCTTTTCTAGAACAAAGGATTGACCACCTTTTTGGCCTCCTGTTTCTTGACGACAGTGCGGGCCGGGGCCACCTTCTTCCCCTCGGCCTTCTCTCCATTGGGCATCTTGCTCAGCTGGAGGAGAGAGCCCTGCAACACTTTAGATCACCAGGAAAGCATTCTATATCTTCAGAAAATTATATGTGGTCAGTGAGAAGCAACTGCTCAACTAGTTTTCATTATATGTAATACATACAAGCAAAACATGTTCACTGGCTCTTTATATCATCAGTAAGGGGTCCAACTGGGAAAGGACTGTAAATGTGGATTTTGTTTTTTGTTTTTTGTTTTTTGTTTTTTTGTTTGAGTCCAGAGTTAATGGCAAAAACTTTTTACCCTAACAAGGCTCAGCGCCATCAGCTTCTGAATTGTTCCGGGGTTGGTTTTATTACTTCCAGACATTCATGGCAACGTTTTTGATTAATCATCAACCAATTAGCCAGCTCATCTAACTTTACTCCACTAGGAAATAGAATCAGGCGTCCTTCCACAAATGTAGACATGAAATGCATGATTGGGAAGCAAACTGAGCCATTTGAAGTCTGGATTCACCGTTTATCATCTGCAGCACGATGTATCCGTTTTTTTCTGAATATTCCTCAAATGACAAAAATGTTGCTATCATCATTTGTTGTATTGAAATTTAAATAAGAATGCTGTTTGCTAATGGTGTTTAGGACCTGGGATTGGCCAGATTGGTCTACAGAATGTTTTTTGTCTTTAAATAATGTACAAAATAAGGTAGTTCCTGGGAAAGTATTTTATTTTGAATACATATATACATACGTGTGTGTGTGTGTGTGTGTGTGTGTGTGTGTGAATCTATCTATGTGTGGAAGTAGATGATAGATGAAAAATAAATGATATGCAGATGATGGCTAGATATATGGTAGATAAGACAAACAATAACTTGATAGGTGATTGATAGAAGATGATATGTAAATATATGTGGAGAAAGATAATAAGTTATAGATGACAGATAGATAGATAGATGATAGACAGATGATAGATAGATAGATAGATAGATAGATAGATAGATAGATAGGGAAATAGAGATATAGGTAGTTAAAGAGATAGAATAATGAATCATTATACTTCTCACAGCCAAGAAGAGAAAGACAAGCGAGGCCAGTCTTGCTCGCCATGATTGAACATACTTCCATTGGGACTCTAGGATGCACTAAATAAGAAAAAATACTTTTTCCTCAGAAGATGAAGCCCTTCCTGAGGATATCCACGCACAATTATCTCACATACAAGCTCTATTCCCATCTCCAAGGAAGAGCCTACAATCTTATCTCTTCGTATCCCTTAATTTTGCTGTATTGTAACTATCTCACAGCATGGGGAGTGAGATGGAGGCTTTACATACTATGGTTGGCCTCAAATTGCTGATGTCTCAGAATGCTGCTTGTTCTTAGAAATTGTGACCATTATTAAAGTCAAGTTTTGTCTCAAATTGGAGTTTTAACATTGTTCTTTCAATAATAATTGTACCAGTGAGTGTTTTTAGAACACTCACCCTGTGTTGTTGTTTCACCTATATATTATTACATAATCCTCACAATGCCTGAATTAAGGTATTACTAATATTTTTCCATTTCAGGAGTGGACTAAAGAATGTGCCCTGCGCCGGGCAGTGGTGACGAATGCCTTTAATCCCAGCACTTGGGAGGCAGAGGCAGGCGGATTTCTGAGTTCCAGGCCAGCCTGGTTTACAGAGTGAGTTCCAGGACAGCCAGGGCTACACAGAGAAACCCTGTCTCGAAAAAAACAAAAAACAAAAAAACAAAAAAACAAAAAACAAAAAAACAAAAAACAAACAAACAAACAAACAAAAAAAGAATGTGCCCTGCCCATAAGACTGGACAAAACTAGAGCTTCTGAGGTCTCTACATGGAACTTCTTTTTCTTCTTTCTTAATTTAATTTATTTATTTTTAATTTAAATACAGTTTCCCAACATAATACTTTTATTAATTATTTTGGAATTGTGCACAGTCAAAATGGAAGAGAGCCGTGGCGATACCCTCTGAGATGGAGGTCTTCCCTCCCTCTGCAGTTTGTCTGCACAAACCAACAGTCGCTTGCATTTTTTTCTAAGCAATTTGAATTTAATTTCTATTCCTCCTGTAGCATGAATCTTAAGCACAAATATTACTGAGCTGTGTTGTTCTTAGGTTAACCTTCTATCAGTGTCCACAGAAGGCAGCCTTCCTGGATGACTCTGTGTTTACACCTCTCTGAGAATTAACCAAGGGTCTAAGACAACTTAAAACTTGTGATAAATTATTCATAACATTGATATCATTCAGAACAACACACACCGTATACCTCGGTGCTGGCCATGCAAAGCCCAGGTGAGATACTTGATGCTAATGTACAGACCACTCACAGTTTTGCTTCCTTTGAAGACATCACCCTACTTTTCACAGATTGGAAAAAATGTATCCTATTAAACTAGAACAAAGCAGGTCATTTCATTAGCATGTAACTTGGAAAAACGTTGATCTGGCAAAAGAAGACCCAAGCTTGACTCCCTATATCCCATGCTGCTGGCTTCCCAGAAGTACGGTATCTAGAACTGTTGACTCTCTCTGCAACTCTGTCTTCTCTCCTGTAAAACAGAACAATATTAGCCTTCACTGGATTACAATAGATAGTGAAAATTAAATGAGATTAAATGTACAAAATTCAATGTAAGTTAAGTATATCTATTTAAGTAAAACACATCTGTTTTAGTTATAGTAAGTTATATTCAAACAGATTTTTATCTTATATGTAAGGAGGTTATTTGGTTTAGTTTTTCTTTCTTTTTTCAAATGAGCCCCTTCATTTATCATCAATGTTTTATACCACTTAAAAAGATGTAAATTAAATTCTTCTGTATCATCATCATGAATTGAAGTTCCACTGTACACTGGCGGCAAATCAGAGGTCGGGACACGGAAGACACAGGTTGTTATGTTGTTATTTCCTCTGAGCGAAATAAGGCTGCGTACGAAAGAAAGCTTCAGGCTGCCTGTCTTCAGTGAGGCAAAACCACACCACTCCCTGCCTGGACAACTTCCTTTTTTCCTGCTGTTTCTTAGAATCTCTACCCTGAGATCACTTTAAAAAAAAAAAAAAAAAAAAAAGGTAAGAACTGAAATGGAAGCTAAAGGTATTGTTCACTGGCGATCGAAATCACAAGTACAGAAGTCGTGGAGAACCACATGGAGCTGTCAGGTCCCTGAAGTCTCTGATGGTCCGGGTGGGCAGCGAGGGGCTGCAAAAGGAGCTTCCTCTGGTTTAACTGCTCATTGCTCAGATTCTCTGCCAGCATTGTAGGAACATGACTGGAACTGCACAAAAGCTCACAGAGGTGTCAAACAGCAGGGAGAGGGGCTGAGTTTCCCCTCATCCGTGAAGGGGTCAATTAAAGAACAAAGACAGCTCTTGGGTTTTAAGAGCATCAACTGGTCCTAGCTGTTAGAGAATTCTCATCTGTAGTTTGAATTAAATCTCTTCACATTTATTTTTTCCCAAAGAAAATGTGATTAATTTGATGTTTTTTGTACTTCTAAGAATCATTACTAAAGCATTTTTTTTTTAATATTTTTATCTATGTGTGCCTCTGTTTAATATTGCCTTTGTAAGAGGTAGACAAAGATCAGACAAGCAGTGCCGGGGAATGCTGGGATACTTGCATGCTTCACCCTCATCAAATGTTCTGTGCATTATCTTTTTTCTCTTATAATTATTTCTTATATGTTTAATCACCAAAATGGCCAAGAAGGAAGACGGAGCAGGAACAAAGCATGTCCTCTGTCATTGCTGGTTAGACTAAGATGACTTCAGCTCCCTCTGTAAAGTTCATATTGTAAAGGAATCTTTGTGTCTGCAATTTAGATAAGATCATTTCAATAGACGTCAGCTTTAGCAATGAATTTTCTCTTTCTTACATTGATGTTGTTTGGCCAGTGATATGTTACTACTATCTGACATAAGTTTATCATGTCTGAATTACTTCTTGTGCTTTCGTAGCAGGAGCTAATCACTATGTTTAGATCATTAGGTGAACTTGAAGGTGGAGTCTGTTGATTTTTTTCTAAATATCAATAAACTGAGTGCAGCAATGTTCTTTGAGTTGGTTAATAAAATCTTAACTGAACACACGCAATGTGTAAAACTGACTTAAAGACACATTTGTGTATTGACTGCAGATTAACTTCTGTTCACCTCTTTTGTTTTTATGGCAGAACTTGAAACCAGGGCTTTGCCCATATCACATAAGTAGTCTGCCTCCAGGCTACTTTTTTAAGCTTTATGTTTCCTTAACTTTATGTCACAGTTTTGTAAGGGGGCATGCAAATATGAATGTGGATGTGCACATGCGCTTTGTGAATGTAGAGGTCAGAGGTCAACCTTAGGTGCCTTTCCTTTCTTTTTTCTTTCTTTCTTTTTTTTTTTCTTAACACAGGACTCTCTCATTGTTCTGATACAATGAGAAAATAGGCTAGGTTGGTAGGGCAACCACCTCAAGTCTCTGTCTTTCTAATACTAGAATTACAAGTGGGTTCCAAAATATTTAATGTCTCCTACTGTTTTAAATCCGGGTTCTGGGGATGAAACTCAGGTGTTTCTGTTTGCAAGGCAACGACTTTCCTAATAAAGCTGACTTTCCAGACCACAATTAATTTTTAATTCAGTTTACTGGACTTTCATTATACATTATTATAGTATTATTTAGTGTTTACAATACTACAGGGGTAAAGTCAATTTAAAGAAAACACGAGCGATAATAATTGTTTGCATTCTGTGAGAAGATATCACTTCATCTGCTGCTCATTCTGTCATAGGTACCATCCCTGAAGAAGAAATTATGTATGTCAGCCCAACAAATATTTACAAAAATAAAACTAAAGGGAAAATTATGTACCTTGCTTGCTTTTAGTTTTTGCTTTGAGTCACTTTGTGGGTTAGAAACACACAGGCTAAAGCAAAATTGAGAACTGTTTTGTAACCTCAGCTAGCCATTTTATAAGTAATAAGAATGGCCGTTGGAGACTGGAAAGATGGTACAGTGATTAAGAGCAACTGCTGCTCTTTCAAAGGACCTAGGTTCAATTCCCAGCTACCACAGCTTACAGCTCTCTGTAACTCCAGTTCCAAGGACTCCGGCAGCTTCTCATAAACATACATCGAGAGAATGCAAATAAACACCTAACACACACCAACATAAATAAAATTTTTTAAAATTTTTAAAAAGAAGAATGGCTGTCATTTATTGTCTACCCGTGGTCAGACAATCTTTTCAGTGTGTGCTCAACCCATGCTAGCATATGTACAATCTCAACAGCAACTTGATCGGTTAATCTCCACTTTCCATATTGAAACCTGCAGTGTACAATGACTAGATCTTGTTCTACATAGGAAGTAGAGTCTTGTGATTTTGAAAATTTATGATAATAAACAGCTCTCTCCTGTGACTGTGGTGGTGACGACCAGCACTCTTCTTTCTACCTATTAAGTTGGTGCACAAGTTTAAACCGATCATTCAAATGATGTTTACATGTGTATCTTTGGCTGTTGTCTTTTGAAAGGAAAACAGTAAGTAATATTAATCCTAACTGTAGGGTCATAATGTATGTTAATCAAACTATAACCACACATCTCCATCATTCTTTTTATTTAAATATTCAGTTTTAACTATTTTCTGTGACACTGTGCCTCAGCTCACGTATGGTCAAAGAAGAATCTGGCCCCTCCTTCAGTCTCTGTCCCACACATTGTCTCCATATTTGTTCCCTTGAGTATTTTGTTACTCCTTCTAAGTAGGACTGAGGCATCCACACTTGGTCTTCCTTCTTCATGAGCTTCATATGGTCTGTGAGTTGAATCTTGGCTATTCCAACTTTTTGGGCTAATATCCACTTAACAGTGAGTAAATACCATGTGTGTTCTTTTGTGATTCGGTTACCTCACTCAGGATGATATTTTCTAGTTCCATCCATTTATCTAAGAATTTCTCAAATTCATTATTTTTAATAGCTGAGTAATACTCCATTGTGTAAATGTACCACATTTTTTGTATTCATTCCTCTGTTGAAGGACATCTGGGTTCTTTCCAGCTTCTGGCTATTATAAATAAGGCTGCTATAAACATAGTGGAGCATATGTCCTTGTTATATGCTGGAGCATCTTCTGGGTATATGCCCAGGAGTCGTATAGCTGGGTCCTCAGGTAGTGCTATGTCCAGTTTTCTGAGAAACCACCAGACTGATTTCCAGAGTGGTTGTGCCATCTTGCAATCCCACCAACAATGGAGGAGAGTTCCTCTTTCTCCACATTCTCACCAGCATCTACTATCACCTGAGTTTTTGATCTTAGCCATTCTGACTGGTGTGAGGTGGTATCTCAGGGTTGTTTTGATTTGCATTTCCCTGATAACTAAGGATGTTGAGCATTTCTGCATATCCATCCCATGTGCAGTCACCAAAGGTAGTTGCTGATGTGGATGTCAGGAAGTGCATGCTGACAAGAGCCTAATATAGCTGTCTTCTTAGAGGTCTGCCAGAGTCTGACATATTCAGAGGCAGATGCTCACAGCTAACCACTGATCTGATCAAGGTTTTCCCAATGGAGAACTTAGAGAGAAGACTGAAGGAGCTGAAAGGGTTTGTGGCTCCATGAGGAGAGCAACAATACCAACCAACCAGAGCTCCCCATGGTCTAAACCACTAGCCTGGGAGCATATAAGGAGGGACCCATGACTCCATCTGTATATCTAGGGGAGGATGGTCTTGTTGGGCTTGGGGTGGGGGAGATCCTAGGCCCCATGAAGGCTGAACACTGGGTGGGTGGGAGGAATTTGAGGGTGGGGAGGAGGGAGTGGGGGGTAGGTGGGGGCACATCCTCATAGAAGCAGAAGGGAGGATGGGATAGGAGGTTCCTGGGTGGTGGGGTAAGGGGATAAAATCTGAAATGTAAATAAAATATCCAATAAAAACAGAATAAAATAAAAACAATATAAAAAAGAAAAAAGAAAACAACTTTAGAGATGAAGGGTTTGTTTCATAGTTCAAGGGTACAGCTCATAATAGTGGGAAAGTCATGGTAACAGAAACATGAAACAGCTGGTCACAGCAGGTGAAATCAGGAGGCAGAGAGAGATGGGTGCTGCTGCTCAATTCACCTTCTTTCTATGATCCCAGCCCTTAGAATGGTGCTACCCACACTAGGTGGGTAGTCCCACCTCAGTCAATGGAGTCCAGGTGATCCCTTACTGATGTGTGCAGGAATTTGTTTCCATGTAGAATGAATACATATTTCAAAGAGGATTTAATGGCTGCTCACTGGAAAAACTGAGGACACCACTGCTCAGTCCATGTGGAACCTCAGCACTCCAAGTCTGGTGTTGAATGCCTTAAAAAGCTGCTGGTGTTTAGTCCACATGGGGAAGCTGGGTTCTGATATCCACTGGAGTGGCAGCAACAGGGAAGGGAAATGTACAAGCAAGGATTAGAGGGATGACAGGCAAAATTAGCACTATTTTTTTTTTTCAGATTTTGCTTATTTTTGCTGCCATCCAAATTTGCTAAGGGTCTCAGCCTCTCAGCAAATCCTTCTGGAAAATAACCACCTAGTGGCATGTCTCTTAGTTGATTCTAGATCCAATCAAGTAGACAAGCAAATTGATTGTCACAGGTACATGTCAGTCCAACAGCCAATTACATTTTCTTATGCCAACTGTAATTTCGAAATGAAGATACTAACAAGTTCTTAATCCTACCTAGTATAATATAACTATTCCACATACCAGAATAGATAGTAAAAATCCCCTGAGGAATATATAGTCTTTTAATATTCTATAGTTTAAATATAATAAAATATATTCATAACACTTAACTACTGATAGTATCCTAATTGATTTTATATTACATGGTAAAGAAGCAGAAAAATGAAAGCATAAATACCCACTTAATATGTTTGTACGCATACACAAAAATGTTGCAAAAAAATATAACAGAAATAACCATGGTGATTACAGTCCTCATTTCTATAACTTGTTATGTTGCCTTAGCTGGTATTTATAACTACTTTCTTCTACTATACATTCCATAGTCCCACCATCCTCAGCAAGCACATCTGTAGGTCTTGGTTCTTTACCTGAATGGCTAAACCATACTTTATTGCCTGAAAGCTGTTAGCTATTTCCCATCATGCTTAGATTGGATTGTCATAGTTTCTCACTGATCTTACTCAGAGGGCACAGTAACACCTACAGAATAAACAATATACTAGACACAGTGTCCTTAGAGCCATTGGGAAGCAGTCCACTTTCCCTAGGTAGTTTGAACCAACCATCCCTCTCAACATGGTTACTCCTTTCTAAATTTTTTTGACTCACGTGTATTAAGAATCTAAAGTGCCCACTGGCAAATTTTAGGGTCCAGTTCAGTGAAACATTTGCTATACCTTCTCTAAAACCAAAGCTTCTAGACCAGCAGAGCACAAGGTCATGGGAACAAAATGCAAACATTTCCCTAGAAGACTGCCAAGACTGATGCTCAATGCACCATTCCCATTTGATATGATTTTAGAAAATCTTTTCAGTTTTTTGTTTATGTTGATTTTCATTTTTGTGAGTGTTTTTTGTCTGTGTGTTTCTTAATTTTTTGTTGCTGTTGTTTTGGTTTTGTTTGTATTAAAGGGAAACAAAAATACATAGTTGGTTGGTTTGGGTGGAGAGGTGCAAAGAATCTTGGAGAAGTTGGGAGAAGGTAAAAACATCAAAAGGCATTGTATGTAAAAGTGTTTTCAATAAGAAGTTTTTTTAAAAGAATTTTTTAAAAAATTGAGAAACCGATGTTCAGTGCATACATGTTTAGAATCACAATATACACTTGATCATTTCTTTAATCAATATGGGATGACTTTAACTCCCCTGACTAGCTTTAGTTTGTAGTCTGTTTTGTCAAAGAACCAAACCCTGCATGTTTTCTAGCTGCATGTCTGTGGGGCACATTTTTCATTCTCTTACCCTCGGATGCACCTGTCTCTGGTCATATCTGCTGTGTTTCTTGGAAGCAACAAATAGAAAAATCTTCTTTTTAAATCCAAGCTTCTGATCTTTACTATTTCATTAGGGAATGGAGAACATTATTCAAAAAGGTCTGGTTTGGATCCTGTGGTTTTGTTGACATTTTAATGTAAAGTGTTTCCTAGTCTTCTTTGCTTAGCTAGCGTTTTGGGGGCTTTAGTCTTTTCTGAACATCTTTTCATCCAAAGGATTCATTCCCAAGGGTCTTTTGTAGACCTTTAGTTTATTTTAATTGTGGAAATGTTCTTCTTCACTGAGTTGTGATAGATTGTTTTGCTAGATATGATAAAATGATTAACACAATTGTCTTTCAGAGCTTAGAACTCATTTCTCTAAGCACTCTTAATTTTGCAAGTATCTGCTGAGAAACCTAATGTTATTCTAATGTCCTATCTTATTTTATGAATTAGTGTTTCTCGCTTGCAGTGTTCAATCTACATTCTTCATTCCCTACATTTATTATCTGATTATAAAATGACATGGGAAGGTTCTTCTCGGGTCTTGCCTGTTTGGTGCTTTAAATGTCCCATCCCTATCCTTCTTTCCCTAGACTGGGAAGTTTTTTCTGTTATGAATTTACTGAAAATATTTTCTATGACTTTAACATGAAATTCTCCATTTCTATGTCCATGATGTGCAGACTTGATCTTTCCACAGTGGCCTATATCTTATGTTATGTTCATCCTTTCTTATTAATCTATCTCTGTTACAGTTGGGATGTCCCAGCTTATCTACTGTGTGATAAAGCCTGCCCCAATAATCTGTCTTCCCCTTGGCCGTCTGCATCTGGGAGACTTCCCAGAACCTTTTCATGTGACATTAAAATTTCTGTTTCCAGCATTCAGAAGTGATATTTTTCCCCAGTTCTTTTATATCTTTGTTGAATTATGCTTTAATGTCCTATATTACCATCCTCATTTTGTTCATATTCTTGGTGTTCAATTTGGAATTTGCATTCTTTTTCACTCATTTAAACATTTATAATCACTGTTTGAAGAGGGACTGTATATTATGTAGGTGTAGTGTAATTTTTCTGTTAGTCTGGGGTCTGATTCAGCAGTTAAGCCCTCAGTCCAGGTGGTCAGAAAACCAGGCTCAACCCCCACTGCTCTCCTGAAAGCAGAATACTATAAAAATAATGCATTATTATGCTGAAGAGATGGCTTAGTGGAAAAATGTGTGCACTACTCTTGCCAATGACCCAACTTCAATTCCCAGAACTTTCAACTGATAGCTCACTTACAGAGCCTGTAATTCTAGCTCCAGGGGTTCTGACACCCTCTCCTGGACTCTCCTGGCACCTTCACTTACACACACAGACACACATATATACATATGTTTTCATTTGAGGCTATGTATTTTATTTACACTGACTTTATATACAAAGATTTTTGTCTTAGGATAATATACGGGATATATTAAGAATAAATATAAGACACATGGTGCAAATGGAGTTTAGTGTAAATAGTACAATACAATCTAAGAAAATCCCATGAAATTAATGGAAATACAGTTGATATTCACTAATAGGATGATTTAAGTGTATATAAAGGCCATATATATATATATATATATATATATATATAATTAAAATAATAAAAATAAATAGAAAGAAGTCATTATTATCAGGAAAGACCACTGTAAAAATACAGTAATAGTCAAATAAAATGACCACCCCTTCAGTGTCAATGTTACTAAGTAAAAATATGCTGATAACTCTTTTTGCATCAAGTATTTATTTCTGTAGTTTTTATTTCAGAAGATTGAAACCAAGCATTTGGAGTGCTCTAAGACACACAGCTAGGCTGCCATGGTACAACACAGGACAAATCCCATCCTCTTGTTTGAAAGGATGTGTTCCTACAGGGGGAGTTCATTCTTTCTATCTGCAGCTGAACAAAGAGATATGAGTAGGACTATACCTAAGCTAATCATGAGACAAATCCTTGGAATCTTCACAGGGATAAGTATCCACCATAACACATTATAAGTGCAAAGGAATAAAGATGGAGCAGAGATTGAGGGAATGGCCAGCCACAGGAAAACCCACAGAGTCAAATAACCTGGGTCCATAAGGACTCACAGAGACTAAACCACCAAATAGAGAGCACTCAGGGGCTGGATATAGACCCCCCCATACATTTGTAGCAGCTATGCAATTTGGTTTTCATGTGGGTCCCCTAACAATTGAAGCAGAGGCTGTCTCTGACTCTGTTCCCTGCCATTGGAGCCCCTTCCCTTACCTGAAGTACCTAGTTGGGCTTCAGTGGGAAAGAATGTGCTTAGTCCTGCTGGGACTAGTACCTCTTCTTCTCTGAAGAGAAGGAGAGGGGCAATGGGAGGAGAGATTTGTAAGGGTGGGTCTGAGAGAACAGGAGGGAAAAATGGCTGTGATTGGGATATAAGATGAATAAAGAGATAAATTAATGAAAAATTATACAAATGTGCTATAAAACAGTGATTGAGGGCGTCAATATATTTAGCCAGGTTCTTTTTGTCTTCCACATAACTTTTTAAATTAAAATTTTTGCTTCATACAATATATTTTGGTCATGTTTTCCCCCTCTTCAATTCCTCCAAGTTCCTCCCCACAGCTCTACCCAACTTCGTTCTCTCTCTCTCTCTCTCTCTCTCTCTCTCTCTCTCTCTCTCTCTCTCTGTCTCTCTCTCTGTCTGTCTCTCTCTCTCTCTCTCTCTCTCTTTCTCTCTCTTTCTCTCTCTCTCCCTCCCTCTCCCTCCTTCCATCTCTCCCTCCCTTTCTCTCTCTCTCAAAAAGTCAGAAAAAGACCCCACAGAAACAAATTAAAACACTAACAAAAAACCAAAAAGACCAATGAGACCAAAAGTAAATACATGCATGCATACATACACACATACACACATACATACATACATACATACATACATACATACATATATACATACACACATACACACATACACACATACACACATACACACATACACACATACACACATACACACATACATACATACACACATACATACAACCAAAATAAAGCAAAAATGTCTACAAAAATACCATTGAGTTCATTTTGTTTTGGTGAACTACTCCTAGGCATGAAGTGCAGTTTGTGTACCCAGTGACATTGCACTGCAGAAACTTTCCCCTTTGCCAGTATCAATTGCATATAACATCTTGGTTAAGGTTAGGAGTCCACCTTGACTATCCCTGTCTCAGTGCTGGGACTTCATCTAGCTTATACTTGTGCAAGCCCTATGCATGCCGCCACAGTCTCTGTGGGTTCATATGTGCATCAGTCCTGTTGAATCTGAAAGTACTGTTTCTTTGCAGTCATCCATCATGATCTGTTTATCCAGGTTCTTCATGTCAGTAATTTTCATGGTGTCTTATATACCAGATTGTACATGTGTGTGCATATAATATAGATAAATGATTTGTGTGCAAATATCTTTAACATATTTAGCATTTATATAGTGATATTTATAATGAATGTCTTGCACATTAAGTTTCATGCAATGTGTGTGAATATATACATATGTACATATATGCATATATGTGTCTGTTCGAGTACATTGTCTTTATGTTAACCAATAATTTTATGTCCCTCTCCAAGCAACATAACTTTGTTTTCACGTAGCTTTTAATCTTTTTGTTGTTGTTATTGCTGTTGTTGATTTGTTGACTTGGAGAAGGGGGCATATGCATAACAGATAATGCTTTTTATGGTTCATGTGTAGATGTCAGAGGACAACTTATGGGAGTTGGTTCTCTCTTTCAACCACATGAATTCTGGGAACCGAACTCTGATTGCCATTCTCTGCCTGTTGAACTCTCGACATCTACTGTGTAGCTTTTGGTAGATGGCATATGCAGTGTGGTTTGAGCCTCTGCTGGAAAGAAATACAGTGAGAATACCTGATTCAAGGATAGTTCCCTGTACAGATAGTTTCTAAAAGGATGGCTCTGACTTCACTCTGCCTCAAAGTATGAGTCCTAATTGGTTCTTGACTCTGCTGGTGTACCCCACAAATGAAGACCATCTTGGCACAACTACATGTTGTTTCTATATCTAAATCTCACTAGAAGTGACTTCAGCAAAAATAGATCTTCTGAGGAAACAATACTCAAGAGCCAGTAGATACATTTACTATCTAGATAATAACTTCAAGAATTATTTTAGTAATAGAAACTTTAACCTTAGACCAATAACAAAATTGTGTCATAATGAGACAATATTGTTATTAAGTTTGCAAGTTTTTAGCACCCAACTGTATTAATTACTTTTCTGTTACTGTGAGAAAATATGATAAGCAGAAGCTACTTTTAGAAAAAAAAAACATTTATTTTAGATTATTGTTTCCAGAGGGTTAGCGTCCACAAGGCAGAAGAGGCATGGTAGACATTGCTGGTGCAAAAGCTGAGAAGTCACATCTCAATCACACATAGAAAATGGGGAGACAGAATTGGTAGTAGGAAATCAATTCTCAGACCCCCTCACAGACCGACTTCCATCAGAAAAGCTGCCCCTCCTAAAAACCCAAAACCTCAACAAACATCACTACCAACTGGAGACTAAATGTTCAAACCGCTATACCAGCTAGAAAGTAAAGAGCTACAGATAATTAATGACAACTAGAGAGTGGAGAAATTAGTCTTGTCCAACGATGAGACCCCTAAAAGGTTATCCAATAACAAGTATTGGCATATATATTATATATGTACTATATTTATATTTTATTCAAATATATATGAATAAATATTATATATATGTATATATCTACACTAAACAGACTAAGAAAGTTGCATTCACATTTCTCACACACACATGCAAATATAAATGTAATAATAACAATTAAAGAAAAGAAGGCCAGGAGTTTGAGAGGTAGTAGGAAGGAGGATATGGAAGGGGTTGATGAGAGGATTGAAGTGCAGACAAGGAGGAAATGATGTAATCGTATTTTAATTAAGTAACAATAGATTAACTAATTTTCATAAAAAATCAGAACACATAGGTCCCAAAAGAAATAATATGAGATATTAAAGGAGTACCTGAACTTCTGTGGCTTGTTTCAACCTCCAAATTAGAACACTGGAATTCTGCTCAGCCAGGATAATGGAAACTGATGTCTGCAAAGCCAAACCCCAGAGTCATTTATCACATACAATTGTCAACTTAAGGGCTACCAACAAGTGCTGGTTTCACATATAAACGGAAGTCAGTCTTTTTAAAGTGAACCTAAGGCCCAAGTGAAACAATGTATGTTCCTGAGTTCCTACAGTATTCCAGATAGTACTGCTCTGCCTGGTCTCAAACTACTTACAGTCTGGTTGCACAATGGAGTCTGCTAACAGATGGGTAACAGCCGGCTGCCTGAATCTTTAGACTGGTAAATAAAGCAGCAGTCCTCATGGCAGATCAAGAAAATGTCTATTATAGGTGCTTTAATATTTGGTAGGATTTATTTCAGGTTATCAGTGTTTTTACACTATTCTTGTTTTTTGGGTTTTTTTTTATTTTTTTATTTTTTTTTTTAAATCATCCTCCCCAAAGAAGCCTGAGAAAGGAGAATGGGGGTTGGGCAGAAAACAAATACCACAATGCATGCATATATAAAAAGGCCACAGTGACGCTATTGTTTTATACACTAGCTTTAAAATTAATTAAAAATTATCTTCTCAGGAATTCCATATTATTGAGAAATATTCAACTATCAGATTCCATGATGAGGTACCACATTCTACTTAACATCGTTTTCCAAAGGATACTTAGTAGGTCTGTGTGCCACACTTGTGTAGCATTAGGGTGATGGAAAATTGTTCATAAAATAAAGGGAAACTTAAGAAAAAAAATCTTCATCCATTTGCTTATTAGTATTTTATATTGTACTTTGGCCAGTCCACACTGAGATATTGTCAAATAGTAAAATTGATTATTATTAAACAATAAAGATAACCTTCATAGTGACAATAGGGCCACATTTGAATTTCTTTCCACGTCATTGTGAGTTTAAGAGGTAGTAGGAACCATCGCTTATCTGATTCTCTGCTAACTATGCAGGATTCACAGCTGCCAAGGCAATGTCGGGATGTGTATATATCCTGAGTGGAGCCTGACAGTCACATTTCCTCCATGTATACTTATCCTCTTCAAACCAAATGGTTATAGTTATTTTGATACTGAGATAAAAATGAGGTAGTAAGTGTGTGTGACACTGGTATCAATGAATATAAATTTTTCTCTTGATCTTTAAATGGTGAATTTTGAGTAAAAGACAGTTATTAGCACACATTAGAATTAACCATAGGTTCCTGGTGAAATATTTTATTATATTGAATAGCTCACATGGGTTGTTGTTGCAACAATAAAACTCACAAATGCAAAACAATAATAATCATATCACCTATCGATACTTTGATCCTTGTTCCTGCCCCTCCCCGCTCCTGCCTTCTCCCTCTCTTTAAAGACTGGTCTGTAGCAGTGACACAGTTAAGCTAAGAATGATCATTCCAGCTAGTTTTCTGGATTTTTACAACTAAACGGCTTTGATATAGACTAGCAAAAGAAAGTATGGCTGTGGTGAAATTATGTGTAATCAATTCACCTGATTGGTTACTCCCTTGATGCAGTTCGTCATTCATCTCTTGGAGACAAAGTAGACACTTGACTCCACGCTGTTTAAAAGGCATGCTGGAAGCTGCATAACAATTTAGCTTTATTTAGTGAACACATATGAACTATAGCATTGTATTGGAAATTGTTTCATAGACAGATGAAATTTCAGACATATTCCTATGATTTGATGTAAAAAGAAATCAATTTTTGAACAAGAAGGGGAAAGTTAACCTGTTTTTATTGGAAAGGGGGCAGAGTCTTTAATGCTGTTGTTGAGGTGTGGCTCCCTCTCTTCATTGGAGGGGGAGGGGAATCTGAGGAGGTTGACAGTTGGCTGATGTGGATGTCTAGCCAGTAAATCATTGCATTCATCCTAAGACCTCCTATGTGCTCACATTAGCCCCATTCAGCATGAGGCGATATGTGTGCTGTAGCCTGTCACCGTTTAGTACTGGTTCCCCTCTGCTGAAGACTCACATACCCTCCTAAAGGCTTGCCTTCCAAAACTCTTGATTGGATATGTGTAGATTTCAAATACACAATGCTGAGTGAAAAGAATTAGTGAGAGGACATTAACAATCTGATATAATAGCATACACACATACAATACAGTATCTTAAAACACACACCAAGTTCATTAATAATCCTTGCTTCCAGGGAAGATTCAAAAGTTCCAGGGCTGAACTTGGTTGCCGAAGGTGACTTTAACTATGTCTGTAAAATGTGAATTTTGTTCTTCTAATTTTTTTTTTTAAGTTTAGTTTCAAACTCGTGGTCTTCCTGCTTCGTTTTCCTAAGCTAGGATGTGCTGCCAAGCATGTCTTATTTCATCTTGTTATTTTATTTTATCATTTTACTTTAATGTGTGAAATGTCTATTGACTAGGGAAAGGAGGGCATTAGAGAAGTATCTACAGTATGGGTTTCGTACGTGTGTATAGCGACCTGCACTGTTTGAAACATCAGAAACGGACAAGGTTCAAACAATATTAAATAAGTCTGGGCTTAAATGTCCCCCTTCTACATGATCCAGCACACTACCACTTCACCTCAGTTTACTTAGCTGTGTAATGGTATTAGTGACTCAAACCTAGTCCGTTGCTTACTGGGAAATGTAAATGAGCTAACACATGAAAAGTGCCTGGTGCAAGAAGTACAAGCCTGTCACCCCAGTGCTGGCTGAAGTGAGAGAGTTACCAAGCGTGTGAGGCCAGCTAGAGCTACAGAGCAAGACCCTGCCTTCAATAAAACAGAAAAGAAGAAAAGGGGGGAGGGATGACAAGAGTAAGGTGGAGAGGAAGGAAGAAATGAGGAAGGAGAGAGAAAGCAAGGGGTGCTTACAAAATTGTTAATATTAAAGTTACAGTAAGCAATGTTGTTAATATCTCAAAAACTTCTGGGTGGCTATCTTAATTAAATTAATCTTAATAAATCTTTCTTAAAAATATTTGTGAATTATAAACAAAAGGGAAAAAAGGAACATTCATAGTAGGAACGGAGAAAGGCTATTTAGTGGGTGGGAAGCCCATCCTAGAATAGTCTCTAGTACAGCTGAATGACTAGTGTTAACAATTAATTGGTTGCTTCGTAATAGACAGTGAGGAGTTTTGAGCACCCTGATTATGTACACATTATGTGCATGTCACCCATTCATACATTTGTGTAAGTATTATTCGTAACTTTGTGTCAGTTAAAAATGAAGATGTCTTAAAATAAGAAAAATGTAGAGGCAATGTAACAGTAAAGAATATGTGAGCATGCTGACTCACTGAAAGCAGCTCCACTCTTGGAGTTTCCGTAAAATATTTTCCATTCCTTCTCGGGTATTAAAAGCCATCTCCTTTCAAGCTTGACTCTTTAAGTTCTCCGGGGCGCTCAGTGACTCAGCTGCCTGCTCATCCCTTCCCCTGTTTCTAACTACATCTTTCTCTTTCACTCGGAGTCTCCGCAACCTGAATAGCTTGGAACACCAGCCCAAAGAGTGCGCCTTTCTTCCTACTGCGACCAGAAAGGCTGTGGAGATCATGTGACCTGCGTCACTCTCCGCCGTTACTCTTGTTAATATCAGCTGTGAATTTTTCATGACGGCTTCGGTAACCTGTAGCCTGGAGTTGAAGCTCTGGGGGTTTTCACCACAAAGAGGTGGATCAGCTGAACTCTCACTTCCCATCTGCCACTGGGTGACAGGGACAGTGAGGGGGCGGCAGGAAACCTGGGGATGTGGAGCAGCCATTGTCGACCATGAAAGGCTAAACATGTGCTGTTGTGTGCACGTATCTTTGAGACACTTGTTTATCAATGGCTTCAGAATACAGAGAGCCAGCGTGTTTAACTTTATAGTCACCAGAACAGCTGCCGCGCGTGTAAGTAATACCCTTGCACACAGTAGCATCCTGATCTGCCAAGCCAGGCTCAGGACCTCTCTGACTGGCCGCTTTGTGCTATCTGGCATGCTCCTTTACCGATGCAGGCAGGCCATCCACGTGCAGGCACACACACAGACACACCCTAGACATGCAAGGCTGAAAACCCTCCAAGTAGCTACGTCCCATTCGTAACGGAATTAAGCTGGATTTTATGTTTTAAATTTTTAAAAAGAAAATGTTTTGAAAATGGGAGTCTCAAACATATTAAAAGCCAAGGGGGGAGGGGATGTGGGGAGAAAAAGGCTAGTTTAAAAAAAAAAAAAAGATAAAATGAGGGAAAAGGGAAGAGGGAAATAGCGGCAATGCTACTATGAATCTTTGAGGTTTGTTTTAAGTGGTGAAGAGAACAGAAAGAATTTTTTTCTTGTTGCTGGATAATCTTGTTTATCAGATCTCTGCTACAGCCTCCTAATTAGCTTAGACGTTCAGCCACTGCCGTCCACTGGATTTAGGACTTTAGGTAAACATAGCTCAAGAATCCGCTCAAAAGCTCATAGCACTTTAATAGTGAGTTCCAGCTCAGGCTTGTATTTTACAATCAGATGATGAGGTTCCTGGATGAGTCTAGTGTGCAGATGAGGCAATTTCCCAGAAGTAGGCAGGACCAGAGAACAGCAGAAAATTTAAAAGCTAACCCTTGATTTGTTTATTTTGAATGTAAAACTGTTATTTTCAGACTATCACCCCAAATTTTCTCTGACCTTGAGATCCACGTCATCACCGATGTTTGGAGGGCAGCAGTGTCGTCCACGTTTATCAATATTCTAACATTTTAAACGCCTCGGCAAAAGTGTGACATTCAATGTAAAAGGTTATTAAACTAACATGGTGAAGTATATACCTGCATCCAAGTGTTTGTAAACAGCTGTATATATTTCCTATAGCTGAACAGTTAAATAAGTTAATAAACATTAACTGCTATCCTGCACTCATCTCTTTGATGATGCTTTCCAGCCAGAGGGGAGACTTGGAAGTAGTGTGCACTGACTAACATGCTAACATAAAAGGGTGGATGAGTTGAGCATTTCAAGTTTTCAACCGTTATATTTTTCACTCTACAAGAATAACAATAGTAATCATTGAAAGCAAGCCATTTTTATATATTTACTCATCTATGACATCGAACACTGATGAGATAAACCCCCAAAAGCTTTCTTTGAATTTAACAAAATTCTGAGTCTTTTGTTACGTGAAGAACCTTCTCAACACAGCCTGTGCATTTCACAAATTACTACTGCCTTCTGTACATGGCAGTTTGGACATAGTCTTTTCCTGGGGATGAACTTAATAGCTGTATGACCTTGAAGATTTCTAAGATCCCCTGAGCCCTAGTTTCCTCATCTGTAACTGTGGTTAAGGCATCTATCACCAGCACTGTTGTTAGAACAAAGGATACACACACGGTGACCGCCTGGGCTGCTGTCTTCCATGTGACTGGATGGGCATGAGCTCCTGTCATTCCAGTCTGTGGTCAACAGCGATGTTCTGTCTGCTTCATCTTACATTCTTTTAGGATTCCCAGTTACATATTTTGCAGAGTGGGCCATAGTGAGTCTCTTAATTAAATCTCTATAGACTTCACAACTTGGCTATCTTCTTTACATACTTTACAAGTTGTCTAGCCAGATGCTGGTAACACAAGGGAGAAATGAGGAAAATAATAAGGAGTAACTGGGGAGAGTGAAGAAGGTCAATACAGAAGTAAAGGAATGGAGGAGGAAAAATAACAATAAAGATGTTTGGAAAAGCCATAAGGAATCACACTATTTTTGTTTACTCCAAAGTATATATGATGCACACACACAAACGTACATAATTTAAATAAAGTTACAGTGCTTGGGCTGCCTATGATCCCTTCAAGAGCTGTATAATATTTAATAATAATAAAAAAAACTCCAGTAGGCATGAGAAACCCCCTTTCAAGTCATCGGTTAGGGAAGGTCAAGAGAACCTACCCCTCAAATATAGCCTGTGCAGTTGTTCTTGGTTCCTCCTATAGGTTAAAGATAAGTCTCAATTCCTAAAGACACCATGTACTTCAGACACAGGGCTCAGGAGATTTAAGCTGGGTCTGACTTGAAAGCCTCCTCCCTGAGAATTATCTTTCATAGAAACACAAGGTAGCTGCAAACTACAAGAGGGGAGTAACCAGTAGTCGTAGTTGGCTGTGAAACACAAGAACCTCAGCAACAACCAACACGGCACAGTATCCCTAAATTGCAATAGTGTTACTCATATTTTGGTGACAACCAACTGCTATCTAAAGTCTACACAGCAGCATGGAAATGATGCCTGATACTGGAAAGTAAACCAACTGACAATGCCTTATGAGGTCAGGGATCTCTGAAAAGAAACTACTACCATCACTTTACCAAAACAGCCTAATTCCTAACTGTTTTCTAAGTACTCATTTTATTCTGGTTTCCCCCTTGTCTCTCCATAACACTATATTCTAATTCCCCTTCCGGTGGAGATCCTCTCCTCCCAACTAGCCCTGTACTAGATACCTACTTTGTGGTTATTTGGATTGTAGAACACTTATCAAAAGCTTAAAAGCTACCATCTACATATAAAAGATACGGTGTCTGGGTTATCACATTCAAAATGATGGTTTCTAGTTCCATCCATTTACCTGTACATTTCATAATTTCATTTTTCTTAGAAGCTGAATGATTTTTCCAGTTGATGGACATCTAGGCTGTTTCCAATTCTGGCTATTATGCATAAAGCAGCAATGAACATGGAGAAACAAGTAGTTCTTCATGAAAGAGCAAGTATTCTCCATTGAGTATATGGCCAAGAGTGGTACAGGTGGATGTGAGGTGAACCTACTCTCAGCTTCCTGGGGAACTGACACACCGATTACTGTAGTACTTATACAAGTTTGCATTCCCACCTACAGAGTGTTCCTGCTTCCCTACATTCTCACCAGCATGGGTTGTCATTTAATTATTTTATTGATCTGAACTTTCAGCATGTTGTAAGACTAAATCTCAAAGTAATTTAAAGAGAAAGATTAAACAAGGTAAGGATGGGAGATCAGGGTAAAGACGAGAATATGGGGAGGAACAAATAACTTTGACGGCCTTTGGAAAAACTGTATGAAACCTATTATTGTAGAGGTTTCCATATATGCATATATGCTCCCTAGTAAACACAGAAAGAGAGAGAGAGAGAGAGAGAGAGAGAGAGAGAGAGAGAGAGAGAGAGAGAGAGAGAGAGAGCAGTCACCATACAATAGGGGAGAGACAATGCGCCGACTAGCCATCTTATGCCACTAAGTAAAACCTGCAGTTCCAGGAATATGTTACATTTTGTTGATTCATTGGAGAACCGAGTCCCATGGAAAACTCCAAGCATTACACCATGCTATTGCCAAGGCTACTGATTACTCTTCAGAAGTCATGGTAAGGCTCTGTTACAGAAAAGAGCCCATACTTCTGTTATTGCACATGGAGACACTGAGCTGTTTTACCTCTACTCATCAGTGTTTATGGTGCTGAAGGACTGTGCACGCTACCAGAAGAGAAAGGTAATCGTCAATATATAACCCAGATACAAACCCTGTGACCTACAACAGTGACCTTCCTGCAAGATATACTGGCAAACTAATGACACAGAATTATGGGAGTAATCACCCACTTTTTGATTAGATTTAAGGTCATGAGATAAAACCTATTCCTGACACTCCTAAAGTGGCCAGGAACCTAAAACTACATAGGTAATGGGTATGCAGAAAAACTTCATACTATTATTCTGCTAAAGAAAGACAGCAATGCAGTGACTTCTTATGACGTCCTGCTATATCCACAGATCAGTGCCCTGCTTAGACCACATCTCTTCAGATAGATGGGAGTTGACACAGAGTCTCACAACTGGGTAATGGGCAGAGTGTGAGACTTTGGAGTACTCAATCCTAAATGGAATGACCTTCTCAAGGACCAGAAATTTATTCAGAAGAGAAGACAAAAAGGTTCTAAGAGCCAAATGTAATGGATGACTCCAAACAACCAGTATCTTCCAGACACATATAACACACATATGAACACAGTATCTTCCAGACACATACAACACACATATGAACTCACAGAGACTGGCATCATGCAAAGGCATGCACAGCTTCAAGCCAGAAGGAATCCCAGCACTGAGAAGGAGAAGCAGACACAAGGCCCCAGCCCTTCCAAGAAGCTATTAGTAATTGGTACCTACTGAGAAAGGGAAAAATGAGGTTTTCCAAGTGGAGTGTCACACTTCAAGAGAGGTCCCACTCCCAGGGGTAGTTGACTAACATAAACCAATTCCATCTGTGTGTGTTTCTGTTTGTTTGTTTTAGGTGGTTTTGGGTTTTTTTGTTTGTTTGTTTTTCTGTTTTACTTTGATATTTTCATTGTATTTTTTGCTTATTTTGATTTTTGTTTTTGTGTTTTCACTTTTTTAAGAGAAAAAATCAGAAAATTGAATGAGTAACTAAATAGGGGACTCTGGAAGCTGAGAAACGGGGAAACACATGATCAAAATACATTGTATGAAAACATTTACATAAAATACTATTTCTCAAAACAAATAAAGTACAATGGTCTTTATACCCACAAATGGGTATAGTTCCTGACTCCCACCAGGGATGTATCTTTTTGGACAAGAAATTATTACAGAAAATTACAACTAGTAAAAATGCAAGAACAATGGAACATGTGGTGTCCTGCCTCCCAATGAAAACATCTCCAACAGGCTCAGAAACAATAGAGAACAAGAAGACAAATGATTGTAAGATCCAAAGCACCAAAAAAAAAAAAAAAAAAAATCGTTTGGTGTCTATTTTTGGAGATTGTATCTCCAAGAAATAGAGGAGATTCACCTATGATCTGTCAACAATATGTACCCTAATCATGACGTTAACAAGGACAACATCTATAGATAAGCTGAAGTTGGAGAAGGAAACTCACAGGACCCCACGCTGAGATAAAGAATCATAGGTTACTAAAATCTTCTGAGAACTGGAAAGTAGTCTTCCTGCTTGATGGAACCCTCTAGTTGGTTATGCAACACCAAATGGTCAGCCCCCAAATCATGTACATAGACTCCACAAATTTATGCATCTACTTATACATATCACTACAGCTATAACAGCAATCAGGGAGAGGAGAAGTAGGTCAGGAGACTGGGAAGGGGTGGGGTATCAGAGCAGGAAAAGAACATTGGAGGAATTGGAGTAGGGAAATAGAATAGATAGAAATGATGTAATTTTTGTTTTAATAAAGTATGTGTTAATTTAAAATACCGAATGAACTTTTTCTTCAATGTAAAAGAAACAGAATTGAATTTGAAAAATGCACTCATGCGGATTTTAGAACATAATAACTATGTTGCTTATGATTTTTCACCAAATTATATTCCATTTTTGTAGTGCTGGGATTGAACCAACGACCTTATATACAGCAGGACGCATCCTACAACAGAATTCATTCACAGCTCATCAAATTGTATTTATTCATTCATCTGAAAATGCTTTTTTTTGTTGTTTTTGTTTTTGTTTTTCGAGACAGGGTTTCTCTGTATAGCCCGGGCTGTCCTGGAACTCACTCTGTAGACCAGGCTGGCCTCGAATTCAGAAATCCGCCTGCCTCTGCCTCCCAAGTGCTGGGATTAAAGGCGTGTGCCACCATGAAAATGCTTTCAAAAGTAACTATGGTCTGGATATTATGCGGAATATTGGAAGTTTACAAAGAACAGGTATGTAAACCCCACGTCTTCAGGGGTGTGCCTTCCATTTAGAAATGAATCAATAAATTTTTAATAGGTAGTAATTAATGATATGTGGGAGATGAAAGAGGAAATGGGGGTGGAGGATTGGGACTGAAGGGTATCCTCCACAGTAAGGTCAGAGAAGCAAGTGCGGGCTTTTTCATCCTCACCCACATTCCCAAATAACCACTCTGAGGCTTATATTTTATTAACAAATGCCTAAGCCTTAAGCTAGGCTTGTTCACCAACTAGCTTGAAACTCAGTAATCCAGTTTATTCTATTCAGTCTGCCACGTGGCTAGTTACTTCAAAGTTTCATAGTCTGACTTCCTCTGAGTCTTGGTAGCAAATCTTCCCATGCCTATTTCTCAGAGATCCTCTCTCTTCCAAAGAGTGTTCCCACTGTCTAATCCTGCCTCAACTTATTGGCCATCCCATTTTTAGTGACAGGTGACGCTTTTACACAGTGAAAGAGATTAGCCCTACAAGGAAGGCCCTTGTATCCAATGATCTTTAAGTGAACATATAATTGTTAAAAGGGAGGTTTACTGAACCATCCTGAAAAGGAAGACTTCCAGCAATGGAAATAACTGATAGAAATTCCCTACGGAAGTTGTTGGACAATGGGCATATTTTACAGCTTCTTCTTTTCAGAATTGGCCACAACTCAACTTAAACTGTTATATGTACCTGAATTCTTGTCTTCTGCTGTTCTCTGCCCATAAGAAACTCTAGAAAAATGTATTCCTGATAAACTACATGTCTCAAGTATCCAGATACAATTTTCACAAATAAATTTGATATTAACCTAAATTTTCATTTTGTTTTCTGAACAATTGGAAATCGAAGGTTATAATTCTTTTCAAATAAAAAGTATAGTGTTTTGACAATTATATCTACCTAGTTGGCTGTCTTTGAACTTTTTCACTTGCTCATGATTTTATAGGTCAAAAAGAGGTGGCGAGAATCTCCTCATTGGCTCTCTGTCAGACCTGGACCCCTCATGTAGTTACAATTGCACACAGATAAAGTTGCATTCATCAATGTTCACATGGTCAGACACCTGAGATGGTCACTCTAGGGGTTGGCATTTGATGCCGGCATGCCAACCAGAGCACCTAATCATGGCCTCCTGACTACAGCCAAGCTTCATTAAGGTGTGCTGTACCTGGATTTAATGTGGAGTAGATCAGAAATATAATTAATGGCTCAGAATTCACACAACACAAATTATGTGGTGTCACTTTCTTAATAAACAAGTTTCTAAGCATAGTACACATACAAAGAGGGAACAAAGTGGAGGCCACTTCTTGATGAAATGATTATAAAATACTTGTGAACATATTTTAAAACTGCCACAGTCTCTGCTATCAGTACACAGATTATTGAAAGGCAACCTGGAATTTCTGGATCTATTAAGATCTATTTGTAGAATATCATTTGAGTCAATACAGAGCCAAAACTCACATGTATTGTAGTGGCTATGAAAGTCTGTGTTTTCCAAAAATAACGACAACATTCTGGTTCTTCTTATTCTTTAAGAATCATCCCATTTTCTAGACAAGAAGGTGAAGCTTTCTCTTGGCTTAGAAATACAGTCGATTGGTGTGATGGTTATGACAATCAAAATATATCAGAAGTGACATTACTGGTCCATAGAAGGTACCATGCCTTCCACCTAATCTGCTTCAAATGTTGACCTTTGAAATACACCACCATTTAGTCTAGATGCTCAAACTATGTGCAAAAGTATTTTACCTGAGAACTGAAGTTTTAGGTGGCAGGCAGCATTGTTGTAAACCTTCAGATAGCTCCTGTCGTGGAGTCTCTAAGATGATGCTATGTGTAGAGACAAACTATGATCCTGAAGCCTCTCTTAACTGATCCTCATGAGCAAATTGCTGCTCTATTTTAGAAAATTGTGCTTTAGAGCAACTTGTTAAGAAGCATTTGATGACTAGAGTGAGGAAGTATTGTCTAACCTTGTATTTGAAATAAAAAAAGAGAGATATTCACTTGCAAATTAATATTCAATTTGTACTCAAGGAAAAGGAAGCAAATGCAGATTAAGCATCTCCTTGCATCACTAGAGATAATAAAGGGATATTCCAGTGGATGTGAGCTTACAGGTCCAAGGCCCACCCACATAGTAAAGAACTGAGTAGTTCTGAAGTTCCAGGACACCACCAACACCATCTCAGAGCAGAGTAATCAGAAATACAGTGTTGCCCGCCAGATCAGCTGTAGGTAAAGTTTTTTCCCCCTAAGGAAAGTTATGCATACATGCAGTTAGATGACTGTTCATCCATTCGTTCAATAAATGTTTTGTTATTTTCCAGGCAGTATTTTACATGCTGAAAATGCAAGAGTAGATGTTAGTGTTTCTTTGTTTTAGAAACTCAAACAAGGAAAGGATGAACAAATATGCAAGAAAAATACAGAAATGCCCATGGGCAATCAATGTGGGAGACTACCAAAATGGGTACTTATGTTAGCTTCAGAGAAGAATGATCTTACATAGTGTGGTAGACTGATGATGAACATGAAAGAGGCAGAAGTTATTTGGGAAAAGGATGTTGGAGGGCACAGAGAGGAGAAAAACAGAGCCCTGGAAACAAAATGGGTCTTCATTCTAGAAAAAACAAGGTCACATTTTTGCTGCTAAAGCAAATTTTAAAAATGGTAAGATTTTAAAGAAAAAAAAAAGCACAATAGGAAACGCTGAGTCTGGTGACACATCTCTGGAGAGTAAGGGAAAGGACAAGAAATTCTACTCCAGCTTTTATTAGCAAGACCTTGTTTCAGCAAAAAACAAGCAGGCAAGAGAAAATTCAGCAACCAGAAAAAAAGGAAGGGGCCAGTGGGATGGCTCAGAGTTTAGACTTGCCTCACAAGCCTGATGATCCAAGTTCAATCCCCAGCATCCATCATAGAATGAGAGAATGAAATCTTGGACAGTTGTCTTCTGACCCTACAAATATCCTATGCATGCAGGCACACACACAAGCACACACACACACTCACACAAGCACACACATACATACACACACTCACTCACACACACACACACACACACAAGCACACACACACACTCACACAAGCACACACATACACACATACACACACACTCACTTACACACACACACAAGCACACATACTAAACTGGGGCAGGTGGAATCACTATGCAAAGCAGGAATCACTATGCAAAGCTATGTCAATTTGTAGTTTCACTCTGCATGAGAAGTTTTAGGAAGATTTGCAGAAAGTATAACACTATGCAACTCAAAATGTAAAAGCATGATCTTGGCTGCTGAAATGAAAATACACAGCATCTTATATATTAAAGGATATATATAGTACTAATTAAGATTACAGTATTAATATAATATATTCCACAGGTCAAATAAACTAAATAATAAAATAAATTAAAAACGATGGCTTGGACAAAGAGTAATAGTGGAAAGATAAAACATGAATAAATGGAATGTGTTTTGGTGACAGAAAGCCAGTAAGATTTACTTATGAGTTGAATAATTCATGGGATGAGAAGGACAAGAAGGATGAATGGACGATTCAAGTTTAAGCAAAGAGAAGATTGCAAGTACCACATATTTGGAGAGTGAGGGCTGTGGAGATGATGTGGGGAGATCAACACTCTTAGGACCATAGTAAATATGGTCCCGCTGAATAGTTATCATTCCCAGTAGGTTAGTTAAACAGAAGCCACTGCCAGGTAGGAGTTTTCAGGTGATTTACTAAAACTGACACTTTCATCCAGCAAACACTTGCTATATATGGAAACTGGTATAATCACTTATGAAAGGCAGCCTGATTCTAACCTTCACCCATTTTCCCAGATTAGACACAACTAAGAAAATAAGTCCCTACCCCATGGAGGAGAAAGACAAAATAAAACCTACTTATGAATATTAATTCATTCTTTGAATCAATAACTTCACCATCTTATTTACAAAATTACCTCTGTATCCGATAGTCTTTCCCTAAAATATTTTATAGTGAGTGCTCTTGAAACATGAATTGTTTCTCCAATTCAGTTAGTTAAGGGCAGTCATGGTGGTGTGTGGTCTATTTCTTTTCCTAACTTTCTGATAAAGCCTCTCTTGATAAGTTGTGTCACCCATCAAAAGTGACATACCTCAACAGAAATAAAGTATGAATTGTACATTGCTAAAGTGAGCCAATAGTTTGGCTTATTTGCAAATTTTATAAATATAGCTCGTTATTGCAGGAACCATCAACCAGAAGACCAATACTTAGATCATTTTCACTCTGCACATACAAATACTAGAGCTTTTGCTCACATTCCATTTCTAGATTCAATGGTGCAAACTAAACCAGATTATTTAATTTCTACTACCTGAGTGCCCAGCCTGCTGAAATACAAGGTTAAAAGTTGCATTATGCTAGAACTACAGCTTTGGAGTTGTGATGCAGCCAACATTTACAAAGAGACTGCCAGAGAATTCAAGACCTGGGAATTGCCAAAGAGATCAGACTCCTGCCTGCCTTCCAGGCAGTGAATGGAGTGTAAATTGAAGGTGGTATTTTAAAGCTTTATGGCTAAACATAAAAAGGCTTTAAAGAAGTACTGTTGCCACTACATATTCTCACAACTCCCCCCTCCATAGTCATGGGTTGTCATATCCTAGGGCTGAGAGAACTGGTGAGGTGAACACAGAAAATCAAGGTTATCATTAACATCTAACACTAGAAAGATAGAGATTCTGGCAGTTCTAAGGTTTTGTCTACTATGAGTGGCAGACTAGGGTGGGGGCTGCACTCCCACAACACTGAGAAAATGAAGAAAATTTCCATTCATATAAATGTGAAGGCAGTGAATTCACAGTAGTGGAATTAAGTTATCTAACATTAGGCTATTGATTTGGATACTCTGTCTAATTGTTTATAATTTCTAAACTTGGAAAACTCAGTTGTCATCTTACTGCTCTGAATTCTAAAGGATTACACTGAATGAAGCTAGGGCACATATACATTCTCTTAGCTGAGCAAAAACACAAACTGTGGTGCACTTCTCTTTAATTATGCCACAGCTTTGCCCAGGGGGAAAAAAAACACAGCATTATAATGAAAGCCACAAGATGTCACTGTTTCAGACTGTATTTAAGTATATGCTAATCTGAATATACACATAATTTTTTTAATACAAAATCTAAAGAAATTCTGGATTGTAATTTTTACCACCAAGGAAATACTACAGTTAGGCTTTCTCATAGAGATTCCCTATTCTATTGATTCTTCACGTCTACATAACCCTTGTGGCTGCTTTTACTGTGCCTTTAAATTTAATCAGGGAAGAGGAAAACATTTCCAGCAAGAAGATGTATCATAAATGAGTTGTTTTCAGAAGTCTTCTTTTGAAAGACTGTATATAAGTAAGATAACCTCACGTTTCCTTGGAGAGGTCAAAATGTGCACCAATTTGAAGATAGATTCAGATGCCCCAGTCCTGACCTTTGGCTTCAACAGAAGGGTAGGTGGGCACAGGGATACCCCTTGCCTTAGGTTCTTCTTCACTGTTAGATGGTTGGGATAACAAATGACTACAATATACACTGTTTCTCAGTGTTCTAATTGTGCATATAGACTATAGGTTCCTTCAAGTAGCTGCCCCATATAGGCAAGATTTCTATTTCATGCTGAGTTTTAAAGTGATTGAATAAGTTTCCGTTCAAGGAAGACTCACCAGAAAGGTTTAGCACACAGTAGGGCTGGGACATCTGGCATTTTACACCCTTCAGCATCTACAACCAGAGTACCATCTATTACAAATGACTGTTTTATGCAGAACCTAGGCTGATGGAGTAAAGTAATTTCAAAGAATATAGTTGTATCATTTTAAATAGCTGATTTTTTTAAAACATTGAATTTATTTATGATATGTTCCCATAGATCAGCAAAATCTCTACACAAAAGAAAAGAATAAAAAATCATGGAAGTTTCGAGAAGTAAAAATGTCCCTATGTGGAGCAACAAGTAGGAACAGCCATAAAACCTGCCTGTACCATTGTGGAATGTTGTTCAGCATGCAGAAAGTTTGGCCTGATGCTGTCAGCCCAGGGCAAAGGATGAATTATCCAGGTAAATCAGGTTTCCTCTTCAAAGGCTGAAAAATGTTTTCCGATGAGATGTGTAATATTGTAGGCAGAGCTGCTCTGGTGAACTGAGAAATTACTCTGAAATTGTTAAGCATATTTCTGTCAACTTTAACATTGATAAAAAGACAAACAAAACAAATAAACCAAAAAATACCAACAAAACAAAAATATTAGCAATAACAACAAACCAAACAGTGGTAGGTTGCTAATTGATCATCTTTGGATGGTTACTGTGGCAGATACTATAACAATGCCCATTCTCACCACTTGTATTTGAAGAACTAAGCAGTCAAGAGGGGAAACCTCTACCACATACGTTGTTACTTGTGTTCTGCTTCTCTGTCCAGCCTTACAATTCCAAGCTGATTTGTGTGTGAATTTCCCAAACAGTGTGCTCTGTGCACTGCTTAATTTTATGTCAACTTGACAGAAGCTACAGTCATCAAAAAGAAAAAAGCCTCAGTAGAGAAAATTCTTTGTAAGATTGGGCTATAGCCAATTTTTAAGTTAGTGATTTATGAGGAAGAGTCCAGCCTTTTGTGAATGTTACCACCTCTGGTCTGTGGATTCTGGGTTTTTAGACGAAAACAGACTGACTAAGCCTTGGGGAACAAGTCGGTAAGCAACACTCATTCATGGCTTCTGCATCAGCTCCTGCCCCCAGGTTCCTGTACTCTTTTAGTCCTTGTCCTGATTTCTTCCAATGATGGACAGTGATGTGTAAGTGTGATAACAACGTAAATAAACCATTTCCTACCCAAATTGCTTTTGGTCATGGTGTTTTATCACAGCAATAAATGTGAAATGCTAACTAAGACACAGTGATTTAAAAAAAAAAAATTCAGTAATCAGGAACTGGATTCCCTTCAAGAATAGTTGAGATCAAAGAGTTGTTAATACAAGATAGCACAACTAATTTTTTTTAGCACAACTAATATTATTGACCTAAAAAATATTTATTTTTCTTTTGTGTGTGTGTGTGGGGGGGCTGTTTTTCCTGAATATCTGTGTACCAGAAGCCAGAAGAGAGAATCAGATCCTCTGGAATTGATGTTATAAAAGGTTATTAACCATGTGGCTGCTGAGATCAAAATCTGAATCTATTGGAAATGCTGAGCCATCTTTCCAGCCCCCAAATTTTATCAGCTTTATTGGCTTACGTGGAAAGACTTGCTGTCTATTTCTTTTTCAAAGTTTTTCCACCAAGGGTGGGATAAGATGAGAGGATCATTCTGCTTGTTCTGATCCATGCTTCTATCCCAGCATCCTTTCTGTTGTTATATTCATGACCTGCTCTCTGTGATGTTGACACTACATTAGGAAAATCTGTTAGAACAGAACCTTACATGCTGAGAAATGAATATGAAACATTTCCTGGATTAACATCTGCAGAGACTCAAAACACTTTATAGCCAACTGCTTTCCATCTTTGTCTGTACAAGAAATGGTGGAGACAGAGCTTCAGATTCCAGCTTCTAGCTGCCAAGGCAAGCAAAAACATTGTGTGCCTCCTCATGAATCCTGCCTCTTTTCTCTTCTTTGTCCTCCTGATGTCTTTGATGTGGTCCCTGTCAATCTGTAAGATGCCATATAGCACCAATCACTTCAGAGACATGGAGAACCTTTCCATTTGAAGAGCTTGATAATTGAAACAACTCATTCACTCAGTCACTCAGTCACTCAGTCACTCAGTCACTCACTCACTCACTCACTCAGTCACTCACTCACTCACTCATTTTGCAGTGCCAGGGTGGGACCCAGGGCCTTACTCACACCAGGGACTGCTGATGTTTCACACACATGTGTCAGGTTTTTATGTGCAAGTAAAGAAAAACAAAGATAAAGGAAAACCTTTAAAGGTTCCACCCATATGTGAGAATAAGTATTAATATTATTCTGGGCATATTATCAGATAAATTACAGTGCTGTAAATTGTTTGTTTTGATGATTAGAATCCAGGTTTTCCCATGTGATTCTATTTGTAATGAAAAGACAGCAATGTGTTATGTAGTTATTTCCTCTGCATTATTAACATTTTCCTCTTCTCTTAGAAATGAGAAAGAGGTGAAAAAGACTCAGAAAGTTAATAAAACTTAGTGTGCTCCAAAAGCTTCCCAGGCCCCTCGAAACGTGACAAAACCCTGTGCTGGGCAAGGGATGCTCCTGGAGCAGTGAACAGTCAGCCTGACCCACACCTTTGTATGCAACCCCAATAGACTCATCATCTGATCCAAAACCCAGGTTGACTTACTTAGACTGTCATCAGTGACCTGTCTATGGTGGAGAGGCATTGCTCATACCTTGCCAGGAAAAGTCACACAACAAAGTGTAAGACTCAGAAATTTTAAATTAATATTTCTTTATTTCTCCAGGATTTGTGACCTTATTATTAACGAAATTAAAAAATAGCAGTGATGACACTACGTCTTGCCTACTCTGCTCATCAGAAGTGTCTCCTTTCCTGTTTTAGTAATTAACCCATATCAATAACCCATATCAAGTCCTGTGGGGAACTGATTTCCTTACCTAGTTACCTTGTTTTTGCTTCTAGTATGGATTTAAACTACAAGAATGTTAGAAATTTCCAAATGCTGAACAAATGACTTCTATAACATGTTGAAGGGGAAGATTTGCTGCCACCTTTATAGTTGAGGCTTTGGCAGTAGTTTGGTGGAGGAAGCTGTTGGTGATTCCCAGTGGGAAGGGGTGGTTTACTGATCTTGCCAACTCTAATACCTTACAGCATATTAGATCCAAGGCTTGATGATTCAAATATAAAAATACTCAAGACTACAATAATCCTACAAACAAGATTAAACTGCACAAAACAAGATAATCTTCAACGTATAAATTGTCTAAACTCAATTTTGAGACTCCTGTAGCTATGCTAAGACAGTGACCCTGGCCATCAAAGACTAAAGGACATGCATAGCCCAGCTCAGATGTCTAAGTATGAAAATACACATTATTGAATGTTCATGTTAGAAATTCACAGGAGCAGATATTGCACAGCTATCTCATTATGTACATTTAGCCAAGAAAAATCATTTGATATGGAAGATAAATTTTGAGAGAAAAAAAATGTAGCCAGCAATGTGGCTCACTGGGTAGCCTCCTTTTTTATTTTTCATTTTAATGGAATTACCTGACATATATCAGCATTACGAACCAGAATCAGCAGAAACAATGTCAATAGAAAATATTATTTCTTAGAAAAACAAAGCTCTAGCTGTCCTGCATTTAGAACACTAGCCTCATGTTAGCAACACTCAAAATGTGCCTCAAAAAGAGAGCACTCAACTCATACCAACCAAAACTCCCAAAGAGAACAGTGGACCGGGGTAACAAAAGACCAGGAAGAGCCCGAGAATGAAGACAGGAGGGAACTACAACCGAATGCATAGGGCTTAGCACGATGCCTTGTTTGTCATATTCCTAAATTCTAAAACCAATATGAAACGCTGTAAAATTGAGAAGAGCAGTTAAATGTTTAATAATAACTCACTGATGACCTACTTTACTTGGTATATTGTACCAGGACATCACATATGAGATGAGGATTCCAAAGGCGGGCTGAAGCTACAACAGGCTTTTGAAAAGGAAACTAGGGGCGCTTTGGACAGGGTCACGAGGCTGCTGTTGCTTCTTCCTTAACACCCGTTTGTGCTATCTAGTATTTTCGATGCTCACGTCTTACAGTTTGAGGAGAGACTTCTTAATGAAGTGTAGGAGAGATAGAAGGTGTGTGTTGAGTCTTGAACTTTAGGGAGGTAGCTACTTCTACTTTGTTATAAGAAATGCAAGTTGACAGCAGAGCAAGACAGGCTGTGACAAAGACCTCCAGGTGGGAGGTTCTAATCTAGATGATAGTAACAACTGCTGCCTGAAGCCAGCAGAAGCAGCAGCTGGAAGACTTTTCAGAAACCAAGGTAGAGGGACCAATGTGGTCTGAGTACAGACATCAAAACAACTCACCTAATGGTCAAAAATCAGGATTCCAGTTTTGTAGTGGTACAGGAGAAACAGAAGTGGATAAAAATAAGACAAAACACCACGCCCAAAGGGATTTGTCTTCATCTGAAGTGACTCTGAGTGTCTTTGCCCTATACATTTGGAAATGTAGAGAGACATATTTTACTGCTGGGGATAAGCTTGTGCTTTTGGCATCTGATGGACACAGGCCATGGCTGCTGCTAACCATCCTACAACACACCTGACAGTGACCCTGATCAAATAGTGAGGATCTGGCCCCAAATGTCAGCAAGACTGGACCCTTAGGTAGATGTCCAGGCTAAGCTTGAGCGAAGAATAATAGCACTGGATTCCACGCTGTTTGAATGGAGTACTTCCTCCTGTCCTCCACAATTTCCTAATTTCCAAAGTGTTTGCTCAGGATTTCTGTGATGTCCTCTCCCGAATGCTCAGGCTGTCCACTATCAAGTCTCATGGCACAGGTTACCCATAGCTACTCACTCCTGGTATCAAGTCTCATGGCACAGGTCACCATAGCTACTCACTCCTTGGTATTCCCAGCTACTTCAGAGGAAGGCAAAGACTATCTGGACTATATGTTAAGTTCAAGAGCTGCCTGTACAACTTATTGAGATTGTCACAACATAACAGCATAAGAATAGGGCTGGAGTTATAGCTCGGTTGTATGGAGCTTGCTCAGTATCTGCAAGGTCCTAGATTCAATCTCTAGCATCCTAGTGAGCAGTTGGTGTCCATTCCACGTTTGACATTCTGTGATAGAATTCGTGCCTTTTTACATACATCTTGCCCTGTTCTGAAAGGACAAAGTCATGGTAGCTTTGAGGCATCTTATTTACCTGTAACTCTGAGTAAGCTTTTTGTAGTCAAAGAATGAAGAAAAACCTGCTGAATAAAACCCTTATAAACCAGAATGAGAATTCTTCTAATCACAGTACAGAGTTCTGCTATGATGCCTACAAAGTTCTAATTTGTTTTTTTTAAAAGGTCATTTAGAACTCCATTTGTACAGGATGGAATTTGTACATTTGAACCCACAGGGTCTGAATCATAAGCACAGGGAGTTTTCTAGAAAATAGAGCTATATCAATAATGCCAACAATTTCAGAGAGTTGGAAAAATGTTTTTGTAACTCTCACCCTGATTAAGAAGAAAGCCATGTTTCTATGAGCTTAGTCTGAAACAGGGCCTTGCTCAGAACAGTTAACTTCAGTGTTGCCAGGCATGCAGCAGGATTCAACAGTAAACGTCAAATATATGATTTAAAACTCAGAATAGAGTCAAAACTTTATATATATATATATAAATATTTTCCTATTTTCACAAAACTACAAAATATAAATGATATAGATTCTTAACCAATTGTATATGGTATTACCAGAACGCTTAGGTATTTTCATATAAATTTATTTCTAATATCATACAGATTTCAATGGTATATAAGAATTTGAAGTATTCCAGCTTTAGTCGGGCACGGTAGTACAGTGCTTTAAGCACAGCCCTCAGGAGGGAGAGCCAGGCAGATCCCTGAGTTCAAGGACAGCCTGGTATACAGAGTGAATTCTTTTTTTTTTTTTTTAATGGATGTCCAGTATAAAGTTTAATTGATATCTTAGAATGGCATTTCCTTTTTTTATGATCAGAAATTTTATTTCTAACACTTTCCCTTTAAAACCATCTTCATTATTCAGACGTACTGTTATACTCCTGTAACTTTTTTTATTTTTTATTTTTTTATTTTTTCCCAATCTCTGCTTTTATACCGTTTTAATTACATGCCAAATATTAAGGTCAGCTCTAGGTTGACTAAGACAGCCAGAGAAACTGTGTCTCAAAAAAAACAAACAAAAGAAATTAATCGTAAAATTCATATTAGATTGGTAGCAAATAAAGAGGTAAAGGTTAGTTAGTATGCATTATCATATCTGGATTTTTTTCTGATGTAAAACTTTACATGGCATATATTTGCTTCTGATGAACAGGATCACACCATATATGTCTCTATATATAGTTTTGCACCTTTATGATACTGAGAAACTCAATATCCTTGTTCTAACAGAAATAGAGATACAAACAAGTAGTCACTTCTACATTTACGGTCGCTACTCGATTCTCATCTTTTACACAAGCAGACAGGAAACTTTCTAACTTTCAAGAGAGGTTTTTTTTAAAGCCATGTTATAAATCACATTTGCCACTTCATCTCACATATTTCACGTGGACATAATTGCTTCTTAATCAAAACTGAAGCAGTATATTATTTAAAGCACATCTACTTTTTGTTTCTAAGGAAAAAAAATCTATGAATTGCATGAAGTTAAAGGGAGGTGTGTTGTGAAATGCGGTGCTTAATATTTCAAAGAAATATATAATTAAAACTGATCAGATTAAAGTCATTTTCCATCTCAGTTGTTCATATGCCATATGTTAAGGAGTCCCCAAGTGGAACATGTCTAAAGAATGATATGTCTTACTATAACCTCCCTGAAATTTTCACTTAAAAAGAAACAAATCAAAAGACATCTCATGCTTGAATTAAAGGTCAATGAAACAGTGAAGGCCTATGGGTCAGGCACAAAGAAGCCACAGAAGAGTCAAACGCCACTGGTCTCGGAGGCTAGCTTGCCACACATAACCATGGTTAGCATGCTCTTTCTCCACAGTTGGTAGCAATCAGATACATATTTAATGTGGTTTCATTATATCCAATAAATGCTGGCAATAGAATAACCTCCCCAGGGTATTCGTTGAAGAATAGAACAGAGAAAACGATGAACACATTTAGCACACGCACCCACAGCCTCCTGATAAAAGCCAGCACTTCCCCCATACAGCACCTGTTGCCCTAGCTGCTTTAATTACTTTTCATTGTAGTCAGCAGCCTGAAATATTTATCATGGATTCTATAATTTTTCTAATCCAAAACTGACATCTACTCCAGTGACCACGGGGACTGAATTTTTACAAACTTCCCCCCCCCACACCTTTTCCCACCCCTGTCCGTGCTTCATTCTCAAGATTAAAGTGAGGAAATTGTTTTTAAGAGACACAGCTTTCAGTCAAGTGCCGGCTGCATGGGCAGATGCTAGAATGCTCACACAACATCCAGCCAGCCAGCTCTGACAAAGGACAGAAGTTAATTTCACTATTGAAGTGTAAAACATTCAATGGACCAACATAAATGAAACATGAACTTAAAGGTTTTGTATAGCAAAGCCAACTAAACTTCAGGCAACTTTTCTAGAAATGTATCTCCAGTCAGCTTATTATTAAATAAGAGTGATTTAAAAAAAAAAAAAAACAAAACAAAACAAAAAAAAAAAACAAAAAATACTTTCTCTGGTGAATCACTGGTTATAAATGCCATGCTTTTGGCTATGCTCTCATTTTGTAGTTACTTGTTAACATTTTATTTTAGTTAAAAAATTATTCACTCTATTTTTTATAGTGATACATGCTGTAGGGTAAAATGATGCTCTTTCTTTGACTGAAGACTCAGAGTTCTTTAACCTTATTTTCTTAGTTAAATACATTGAGATGCTGTGTGTGGCTGCCTTATGGTGCTGCGATGCTGTACTCCATGAACAGAATCTTCATCAGAATCCTAAAACATCATAACTAGTAGTCCTCTGCACATGTAAAAACTGAGGCACAGAAAACTGACGGCCTTGCTCCAGTCACACTAAACACCAGTTTGTAGTCTATTTTAGATTCCAACCCAGGTATTTTGTTTTATAGTCTGTGTTCTTAATGTACACACAGTAAAATGTATTAATGGGAAAACAATTTCATATTAGCCTTCATTGCTTAAGTTTGTGAGTAAATGACTTTAGATAATTAAGCTAGTAGCATCCTATAATCAAAGCTATATTTTGTATTGAAAGTTAATAAATACTTATATTCAAATATTGACAGCCACAGACATTAACACAATTGCACAAGTTGAGACTAACTCTGCTGCCTTGTGTATATTAAGTATCTTTTGATATATTGTGTTTAAATTTCATGATGATTATGATCAGGTAGATCTCATTCCTGTCTGGCCATCAAAATTCCCTGGAGATATTAAAACTAAGGACATTTTCAGCCTAAGTCAAATAATTAAGTCATGCTGGTGCCTAACTAGAGTCTTCCCCCCAGTGGCTAGTGTTTATGATACTGAAGGGCATTCTGAATGCTTCTAGAGGAGAAAGGGAACTTCCAACCCAGCTACAAACTCTTCACTTTACGATGGTGTCCTTCCTACAGGTCATGCTGATGCAATAATGGCATAAATGCTTTGTGAGCAACCGCCCACTATCTATTGATTTAAGGGCTATTCCACGCGATGGAACCCATGCCAGACACAGCTCAGATGGCTAGGACCCTGAGACTACACAGATCATCCGTCTAGGAGAAATCCAAATACCATTGTGTTGCTAAAGGAACAAAGCAATAAAATGACTCTTACTGACAGTCTGAAAATCAGTGTCTTAGTCAGTGACCATCAGAAAATGTTCCTCCAGTAGCAGACGGGAGCTGACATGGGGCCCTGCAGCTAGATATTTGTGTAGAGAGCAACAGACCTTAGAACACTCAGTCCTAAGTTCAATGTCTTTATCAAACCCCTTTTCTCGGGGCTCAAAAAGCTATACACAAAAGGAGACACAAAGATTGTGAAATCTAGAGGAGATGGATGACACCAAGGCTACACAAGACTGTTGCACACATGACAGAGTCTGTGGCCATACTGACAGGGCCTGCACAGCTCCAAGATACATTAGAACAGTCCTTGTTTAGAGTTCTATTGCTGGGATGAAGCACCATAACCAAAGTCAAGTTGGGGAAGAAAACGTTTATTTGGCTTACACTTTAACATTGCTATTCATCTTTTTTTCTCTTGTTTATTTTTTCTTTTTTCATTAATTAATTTATTTACTCATTTTACATCCTGATCACAGCCCCCTCCCTTCTCTTCTTTCAGTCCCACTCTCAAAATTACCTCCTCCTCTTATCCCTTCCCCTTCTCCTTAAAAAAAAAAAATAGGAAGCCCAACTTAGGGACCACCCTAACCTGGGTCACTCAGTTCCAGCAACACTAAGCACATCCTTTCCCACTAAGACCCAACCAAGCAGTCTAGTTAGGGGAAGGGGGTCCAATGGCAGGCAACAGAGTCAGAGATAGCCCCTGCTCAAATTGTTAAGGAACCCACATGAAGACCAAGATGCACATCTGCTACAAAAAAAAAAAAAAAAAAAAATCTGGCCTAGGTCCAGCCCTGCATGCTCTTTGGTTGGTGGTTCAGTCTCTATGAGCCTCCATGGGCCCAAGTTAGTTGATTCTTTAGGTCATCTTGTGTTCTTGACCCCTCTGACTCACTCAATTAGATCCCCAACTCTTCCACAAGACTTCCTGAACTCTGCCTGACATTAAACTGTGGGTCTATGCATCTCTTTCCATCTGCTGTTAGATGAAGCCTTTCAGGAGACCCTTATGTTAGCTTCCTGTCTTCAAGCATAGCAGAGTATCACTAATACTTGATGTCAGGGGTTGGCTCTCTCACATGGGATGGGTCTCAAGTTGGGCCAGTCATCGATTCCCTCAATCTCAACTCCATTTTTATCCTTGTGTATCTTGTAGGCAGAACAAATTTTGAGTCGAATAATGTCCCTCTTCTTCCCCTGGAAGCCCCCTCCCTTGGCTGTAGGAGGTAGCCTCTTCAGTTTCCGTATCCTCAGCTGCTATGAGTCACTGAAGGAAGTCAGGGCAGGAACCTGGAGGCAGGACCTGGAGAAGAAGGGGTGCTGCTCACTGGCTTGTTTTCCACAGCTTATTCATCCTGCTTTTTTTTTTTTTTTTTACTTTTTGATTTTGATTTTTTTTATTTTTTTTTAATTTGATATTTTCTTTATTTACATTTCAAATGTTATCCTCTTTCCCGTTTCCCTTCCCCGAAAACCCCTATCCCAATCCCCCTCCCCTGATTCTATGAGGGTGTTTCACCAGCCCACCCACTCCCACCTCCCTGCCCTGGCATTCCCCTACACTGGGGCATCGAGCCTTCACAGGACCAAAGGCCTCTTCCCATTGATGCCCAACAAGGCTACCCTCTACTACATATGCAGCTGGAGTCATAATTCCCTCCAAGTGTACTCTTTGGTTGGTGGTTTAGTTCCTGGGAGCTCTGAGGGGTCTGGATAGTTGATATTACTGTTCTTCCTGTGTGGTTGCAAACCCCTTCAGCTCCTTCAGTCCTTTCTCTAACTTCTCCATTGGGAACCCTGTGCTCTGTCCCATGGTTGGCTCTGAGCATCCGCCTCTGTATTTATCAGGCTCTGGCAGAGCCTCTCAGGAGACAGCCATGTCAGGCTCCTGTCAGCATGCACTTCTTGGCATCTGCAATAGTGTCTGTGTTTGATGACTGTATATGGGATAGATCCTCAGGTAGGGCAGTCTCTGGATGGCCTTTCCTTCAATCTCTGCTCCACACTTTATCTCCATATTTTCTTCCATATTTTGTTCCCTCTTCTAAGAAGGATCAAAGCATCCACACCTTCATCTTTCTTCTTGAGCTTCATGTGGTCTGTGAATTTCAGCCTGCTTTCTTACAGAACCCAGCACCACCAAGGGATTAAACCACCCATAATAGGCTGAACCATCCCCCATCAATCACTAATTAACAAAAATGATTTATTGGATCCTATGGAAGCATTTTGTCAGTTGAAGTTTCCTCATTTCAAATATTTCTAGTTTGTATGTCAAGTTGACAAAATTCTAGTCAGCACAGGGTCCTAATGTTGAGAGGGGAAGCAGACACACATTATCACCAAATGTCAACTTCTGTGAAGGAAAAGATTAGTTTCTCCAATAGAGTCTCACTGGGTATTCAAGAGTCAAGCCCCAGGCTCAGCCATAGAAAACCAACACAAAACAAACCCATCGATATATTGGGAGGTTTGTTTTGTTTTGTTTTGTTTTACTTTACTGGTCTTTTCTGCATATATTAATTTCTGATTTCATGCTTTTATAGGGATTTTTAGGTGCATACCTAAAAAACCTGTCTTTGTGTTTCTCATGCTTTTTCTTTTATTTTCTGTTTGTTTGTGCTTTGCTTAATTCTGGATTGTTTAATTGTTTGTTTCCCCAAGAGAAAGAAGGCCTGAAGTTAGATAAGTTGGGAAGTAAAGAGAATGGGAGGATCTGAGAAGAGATGAGGGAAAGGGAACCATGATTTGAGTAAATGGTATGAAAAAAATACAATATAAAAAATTAAAATGTACCATGAAAAGAAAACACAAAAGGTTTGATTGGCATTTGAGTAAATTATCCATGGCACACCAACCACGAGTCCTTGGTGAGAATCTCTGCACTGCTGAGCCCTCAGAAATAGTATATGAAACTCACTGGAGACGAAACTGAGAGTCGCCAGGTTCAGTGATGCTCGCCTGTAACCCTAATGCTGCTGAGGCTGGTGCAGGGGAATTGCAAGTTTGGAGCCAGCTGAAGCTGCATAGAACCAGCTGAAGGTGCATAGTGAGAACATTCTTTTAAAAAAAAACAAATAATAAAATGAGAAGGGCTACACTATCTCTGGATTTGGAGGTTATTTTACACCTGCACATCACTTTCTTTTTTTATATCACTTTCATATTCTGTAAATGCCCATTAAGATACTCTCTTGTAAGCAGCTTAATATTTATTTTTAATCTTATTTGTACTGTTTACTTGTTGACACATTACTCCAAATCTCATGATTTTTTTTCATGTTTTTCAACTTAACACACTTATTTATTTTTTCACAATTCCATATTTATGTCCAAATTTATAATGTCCTTTGATCTCTCTTTTTCTTTTTCCTTTCTGTCCCCTTCCCTTTTTGTTAAACCCTACTTTCTTGTCTTTCTTTTATTTTCCCCTGGTGACCCACTGTATTTAATTAGGACTGCTTGCATGAGTATCAGTAGGGTGTCACTTACTTGAGTGAAGGCAATAAACCAGTGAGGAATAAGAGGCCCCTCCCTCTTACTGTCTGTATCTCCTCTGTGAGGGTTGAGGCCTTATGAGCACTGTGCTGGGAAGTTGATGGGTCCTGTCTTGTGCAGCTCTTCTGTAAGTGCCCACTGCTGCTGTGAGTTATGGGTGCAGCAGCCATACTCAGAATACAGCATTTTATACATTCCTTCCCTTCCTTCAGCTATAATATTCTTTCCACGTCCTTTTCATTGACTTCTCTGAGACTTGAAAGAGTGATATATGTAGGCTTAGATTTTTTTTTCTCAAACACTATTTGTAGTAACAGTTCTTAAACACTTTACCTTCCCTTCTAGCCCACTACCCATCAGAGGTAGTGGAGAAAAAAAAGGTTATTAGGATACGCGGGAAGAAGACCTGTTTAGAAATTGTTCTTTGGCCAGGCAGTGGTGGTGCACGCCTTTAATTTCAGCACTTGGGAGGCAGAGGCAGGTGAATTTCTGAGTTCGAGGCCAGCCTGGTCTACAGAGTGAGTTCCAGGACAGCCAGGGCTACACAGAGAAACCCTGTCTCAAAATAAAACAAAACAAAACAAAACAAAAAGCATATGTGTGAAATTGTTCTTTGGAGCAAATCCCATATGCTTTTTCAGGAAATCAAGAGTTCACATCACAGGTCAGCAGCAGCAGCTCAATGCTCTGGACACTTCACGGATATACCAGCAGTCCAATTTGGTAGTGACAGGATAGCAGCAGTGATGACACGACCTAGCAGGAACAGCCAGGCCTCAGAGAATCCAATTGGCACAAGTCGGGAGGAGGGATTGGGACCAGCAGGGATTATCAGGAGAAGTTCATGTGCATCTCTCAATGAAGTGAAGATCAGCAAAGCCTCAAGATGAAAAAGCACTGCAAAGCTAGCTCTGTCAGTAAGTTCCTCTCACAATGTGTTGAGTTCTATTTATGCTCCCTCCAAACATCGCATGTCCTTCACAGGTCTTGCCTCAGCAAAAGGTCTCAGCAAAGCTCTACATGAACCACTCTAACTCACTTGACATCACTCCGCCAATCGGCCCAAGGCTGAGGAAGAGGCAATAAGCCAGCAGCACACCACCAGAAGTTTCCTGGTGTGTTTCTCTCTATAGTGTCACAACAAATGGAGCTCAACAGTGCATGTGAGGTAAGACAATACATGTGTATCATTAGCAAAGAATTCTTCATCATGAGTCCTTTCACAAGCCTGCCTTAGCAAAGCACCATCCAACACAACTGACTTTCCAAAGAACCTTTAAGTGCCCCCGCAGATATAGATTCCCACTGACTGACTAAGCCCTCAATAGTCACATGATCTCAGTACACCGGTGATGAGTGTCTGTGTTATTGAGCATCCTGGTTCTATGGCTGTAAACACATAAACTTAGAGGGCAGTTTGACAACATGTCCATTTATAAAATCAACAGATTCCCCCATCATAGGATCTAGGACCTCCCCATCCATGGGTTTTGACTAAATTTACAGCAGGGGGTATGAGTCCCTGCTGTGGTGTAGCCCTGAAATCTGATTAGAAAGTAGTTGTTCACCCCTTGGAGTCAGGCTGCCATCACAGCAATAGAAACATTTTGTTTCTGGGTGATTTTCTGTAAGTGAAAAATTGATATTACAAACTAAATTTGGAGTTTGAGCAATTAATCTCTTCACTGAAAGAGCACTACAGTGTTCTCTCTCTCTCTCTCTCTCTCTCTCTCTCTCTCTCTCTCTCTCTCTCACACACACACACACACAGAGAGAGAGAGAGAGAGAGAGAGAGAGAGAGAGAGAGAGAGAGAGAGAGAGAAGATCCTCTGCAACCTTGGGAAAGTAACATCACTAAATGTTTCATTTTCTGTGCTAAGGAAGAAAGATATTACTGACTAGACTTTTCGAGAAGGTGGGCGAAATTGGACAAACAGACGCAAGGTTTGAGTCAGATGCTTGCCTTGATGGATGCAAGTGGCAGAAGCATTGGTATAGTTTTATTTAGTTATTCTTTAGTTTTTTGTTTAGTTTTCTTACAGAAAGAAAGAACTGAAGGGAGGGAGGGAGGGAGGGAGGGAGGGAAGGAGGGAAGGAGGGAAGGAGGGAAGGAGGGAAGGAGGGAAGGAGGGAAGGAAGGAAAGAGGAAATGAGGGAAGGAGGGAAGGAGGGGGAGAAAGGAAGGAAAAGAGAAAAACAAAAGAACTTGCAGTTTTGTGTTTCTCAAAGTAATCTAGTAGTACTTTAGTTTTCAGGATGAAAATTAATGACATCTATCAGAAAGGGCACCTTATGGATGTTGCCAAGATAGGTGTGAATTTTTGTATGCTCTGTTAACACTGTTCTGAACAGGAAGGTTGTAACCAACTATTCATTACTGACAGATCTGAATCACATCCCAAAACCTCAGTGTGCTCAAATAATTGAAAAGAAAAAAATCTTTCTGTTGAACTGAGCTGTTGTTATCTATTTTTAACACATTTGCCAAGGTTGTGAGAATGGAATTAAGTGCTCTAAACTCACAGATGTGCTCTCTAAGACAATGGGAAGTACACTGTGCACCTTCTTTGGCTGTATGTTCACTGCTTTCCTCTGTTCTGGTCCCGGGACAACCCTTATGGAAAATTTGATAAACTTCTTACTATGTTTTATATGATACCACAGAATAGCTGTGAATGTCTTGAAAGACTGAAACAAGAAATTTGGGCTTTCTCCCTACCAGACTGTGTTGTCAAGTGAGACTATGACTATCTGTCCCTGAAGCTTTTTGCCCCTATGTTTGGTGAAGCTTCCTGCATGAGTAGCCAAGGTCTCTGTTCACTTTGCTTTAGCGTTTGGGAAAACCCAGATTCTCTGGTGTTCTATACTTCATCCTGCAAAGCAAAACTAAGAACAAGCAGAAGTACACAATACTAGAAAGGGGGGCTGGTTATACTCCCTTTGTAGCCATGGACTTCACTGATAGGGCTTCATTTATTTCGGGTATGTTTGGGTTATAGTACAAACTAGCCATATTAAAGAAGGAAACAATTATTATAATGTTGTTCCTCCACACTCCATTACTTTGGTCTGACAGGTGGTTGGCACAGATGTTGCCTTAGGATTTCTATTGCTGTGAAAAGACACCATGCCCACAGCAACTCTTATAAAGAAAAACTTTTAAGTGGGGCTGGCTTACAGTTTCAGAGACTTCCATTATCATCATGGCAGACAGCATGATGGCACTCAGGCAGACGTGGTGCTGGAGAAGGAGTTGAGGGTTCTAGATCAGGATCTGCAGCCAGAAGGAAGAGAGTGCCACACTGAGTGTGACTTGAGCTTCTGAGACCTCAAAGCTCACCCCCTAGTGACACATTTTCTCTAACAAAGCCATTTCTGCTCCAACAAAGCCACACCTCCTAATAGTGCTACTCCCTATGGCTAAGCATTCTAATACATGAGACTATGAGGGGGCATCCCTATTCAAACCAGTAGAGGTGTTTAAGACAGTCTGTGGCTTTCACCCACTGGGTGCCAGTAGCATCCTTCATTCTTCACAACCTAAATGGCTTCAGCCCTGTGTCCTCTAAGGACAGAATACACCAATTGGAAATTGTTTATCTACTACATAGACTATTTAGTACTATTGAAAAATAATCATAATTATTTTCTTCCATGTTCCTTCAAAATTAATGCTGCTCAATAAAAACTTAGTAACAATTATTTTAGCACACAGTTTATCTTACATCACAAGGCTAAGGAATTGATCTTTTTGTGTGTGTCCAGATTGACTGCTTGACTATATCCTTCCCTGAGATGTGAGTCATCACTGAGTTCACTTTGCAAAGATTTTATGCCCAAGAGGCTTGATGTGCCAGGGTAGGGGATATCCAGGGAGAAGGGGAAAGGGGATAGGGAAAAGTATTGGGGGAGGGGGTGGCTAGGAGGGGGCAGTGAGGAGGATGTAAAGTGAGTAAGTAAAAAAAAAAAGTGGCCAAAGAAACAGGTTGTTTGAAAACCATGGCAAGAATCCATAAAGTATCTCAGCACAGTTCCCTAGAGGTCTGAAGTGAAGTAAAATAGCTGTGCTTCTATGGAGAAATTCCTCCTTCTTTTCTCAGACTTGGAGTAAAGACTTCTTGCTATGTGCTGAGACAACGTGATTATTGCCTCAAATTACGCCCATCATAAACTTAGGTATGAACCCCACAATGCCATACAGGCTAGCATACCTGGCAGGGTTCTATCTTCAATGGGAAAGGCTTCTTTAAAAGGAAGAAGAGAATTTAAAGATCCCAAAGCTCCATTAAATTTCAAAAGCAGACTGCAGAACCAATACCCGTTTTTAGATAGACCGTTGCTTATCTTTTATTTCACACCTAGCTGAAAAACAAGTTCTGTATGAGCAAATGATTAGGAGATGGAAGGTTCTGAATGATGTGGGATGTTTATAAAAACAAAGAGAGGTCTTGTCATATAAGATGAAATCTTCCTGGTATGTGTAGTCATCAGTGTTACTTTTGGTTGCCTGTGCTGTCAAGGAAAGTACACTGGTTCATGGACCAGTAGATGGTTGCCTCAGACAGTCAAAAGCTGGGGAGAATGAAAATAGGAAAGAAGATCAATAGATTCGGGGAGAAAGAGAGATTCTCAGAAGCAGCACAGAATCTGAGGACATAGCTTACCTACCAGGATGATGTGAACCTGGTCCACCCACTCGTACCTATATGACCTGAAGAAAATACAGAGCATGCACTCAAGAGTTTGTATATGCATCCAGATCACTAGCACAGCACTTGGCAAAATATACACATACCATGTAGTAGTCTGATAAGCTCAGAAAATTCTGGTGAGCCATCTCTCCAGCCCCAACTTTGAATCTTTGAATAGAAGTGAGTCTGTTAAAGCTGTGGGGACTTTTGAAGTTAGTCAAAAGCAATTTATTCCTTCTTTTGGCTCCTACAGACACCTGCATGTATGTACACACACACACACACAAGTAAATACAGTTCAGGAGGTAGGAGTCTAAAGTATCTTCTGATAAAGCAAACTCTTAGCTATAAGCCCCTATAAAAATCAAAGCACAGGTTACATACTCTCTACATACACCAGAAGGCAGTAAACATTTTCTTTCCCACTGGAAAGGATGAGGATAGCAGGGAAACATCAGACTCAAATGAAAACGAAACCCATCAGTGCTACCACCAAGCCCATAGTTCCATGTCCTCTCCTAAGCTTCTGTAGGCTCCGCTGGCTTGGTAGCCTCACATCAGCAACTTAGCTTCCTGCAATACCCACGGGCTCTTTCTTGAGGCAGCTCCAACTGTCTGGTAAGATTTACATTCCAGGCTTCCCCAGCATCCTGGAGTCCCCATTATACTTTAAACTTCACCCTCACAGGTACAGACAGTGCCTCTCGGGACTTCCTTGAATAGAATCTGACCTTGTCAAACATTGCGTAGCTTCATTTGTCTCTGGATCGTTTTGCTTGTTGCTGCTGCTTACTTGTTTGGTTTTTGGTTGTATAATCCCAGCACAAACTTTCCTGAGACTGTAATTCTTGAGTTCTGCTTGCTTGAAAATGATCGCCTTGTAATTGGCAATCCCAAGTTCTCCTACCAGCTCCAGAGGTAGCCTGGCTCCCTTTTACCACAGCTGAAGAGGCCTCTTAATTACCTGCATGGCCAAACCTGAGGGAAAATGTCCTTGTTATGTAATCCTGTTGGAGCTGGGGTTTCTGGAGGTTTTATCTGCCCAGGCATGCTCTTTTTGTTTTTATTATTTGTTGGTTTGTTTTT